>NW_004955489.1:5812029-5850704 GCF_000276665.1 Chinchilla lanigera
CTTTTCCATGCCTATCTCCTCTGTTCCTAGGCAAGTGTGAGGGAAAACAAACTTGGCATCAACTGAATGAAAAATTTGGGCCTGCTCCCTTCTCGGTGTTTGGTGGAGCAATGGGAGTCCTGAGCATGGCCTACTTTTCCTGTTTGTTTTTGGGTGATTCTCAGAACAGCAGACACTTCTCTAATCAAACATCAGTACCTCAAACACCCGAAGCTGAATGGAAATGCACTAAACAAGGCCTGTTATTTTTCTGATGAAATTCTCTCTATGTTTGCTCTTTTGCATTAGCAAAAATGTAAAATTGCTGTTATTTGGTATTTGTTTGTAGATTCCATCATTTGTGTAATTTTGATGTCCCTGAGCAGCTTGGACATATTTTTAGGGCCTGGGTTTTTAGCCTTCCCCCATTCTTGCCCTCTCAGACCCTACTAGTGGTGCTCTGCATACTGCAAAAACACCATTAATGCAGATGAAAGTATAGCACTGACATAAACCAAAATAAATTTTAGTAATCAACTAGCCTTGCTCTCTGTTTATAGCCAGAAAGATTTTCTGTATTCTATTCTCAAACCAAAATTTTCATTTTGGTCGGTGTTCTCCATCAGTTATCTGGCTTGTATTTACCAAATGGATTGCTATTTTGTCAAATATTTTAGAACAAGGCTGTGAGGTTGTGTTGGGTCCCTAGTTCTGCGAAACAAAAAAGATCACTGGTTTAAAAAACACATTTTTATTATTTCACAAGTTTTTTTAGGTCAGCAGTCTATGCATGACTCAACTGAGTCGTCTGCCTAAATCGTTACAAGGCTAAAATTAAGGTATGAGCCAAGCTGCATAACCATTCAGATAATCAATTGTGGAAGAATCTTCTAAGCTCATGCAGGTGGTTGCTAGAGTTCTTTCTCTTGGGTTTGTGAGGACATAGTGCCAGACGTTTATGTTGACTGTTAGCTGCCCATAGTTCTGAGAGGCCAAGCACATTTCTTTCAAGTTATGGTTTGTATCTGGATTTCTCTCCAAAGCCTCATGTAGTCATGGGGGCGTGGACTTTTTTGAGGTAGTTGAATCTAGAGTTTGTGATTGGCTCACTGTTAGTGCTGCGATTGGATTGCCAGTGTGAGTGCTGCACCCCCCGGGACAGGTACCCTGCATACAATATAAGGGAGGGAAAGAAGTTTGCTCCTCCCTTTTGTCTCTTTTGCTCTTGCTGTTTTTGCTGTCTTCCAATGCCGTGAACTGTTGCCCTCTGCCATGTTGCACTCTGTCCTGGAACCAGCTGAGATTGACTGAAGCCTCCACGAACTGTGAACTAATTCAATCTTTCCCCCTAATTTTAAGAGTTGGGTATTTTGTCTCAGCAATGAGAGAAAAGTAACCAAGACACTTCACATGTAGGCTCCCTCAATATGTGCATTTATTTTACCAAGTCAATGAGGAGTGTCTAAAAGTTGACTGTAACAGAAGGAAATCTTATAAACTGCATCAGAGAGGTAACATCCTATCACTTTTGCCGCATGTACTGGTTGGAAGCAAGTCACAGATTCTATCTGTATTCAGATTATGGATGCCAGAAGAGGGCATCGTGCCCAGCTCATTATTTATTTATCAGTGACCCTTGTTATTTATTTTATAGTGTGTATGAAGAAGCTACCTTTTTAGCTTAGGTATTTTATGATTTTTAAAAAATATTTTAAACTAAAATGAGTATTTGATTCACTACAGCTACCCTCACTGCCAAAACACATAGTTCAGTTCTTAACTGGTAGGTAAAGATCACCATTGAAGTGACTTTTTAGAGAACATTTCCAGGACTTGCTGAAGCTAAAAATGAAAACTCAGTTGAGGGAATCATATTTATGGGGGATTACTTGTAAGTTATGTTATTTACCCATTCCTACAGACATTTTGAAACATCTCTGTAAATTAATCCAGGCCTTTGGAGCACTCCTTACCTGGATCTAATTACTCTGATTCCCTGTAGATTGTCCTTTGGCCTGAACCCATCAGCCTACGGAAGTGATCATAGAGGACATAATCCTATGAAATGTGTTTCTGTAGATAGTGTGATATCTGGCCTCAGGAACAGGAATTCTTTCATTCTCTTGTTTGGCTTATTTCCAATAAGCACTGTAAATTATGCAATCAATTTTCTTCCTTCATATTAGCCAGTTCTGCAGCTCACCAACTAGCAAGTATTCCAGACTTTCAGTGGACATTATTCCTGGTCCTGTTTTAACGGTTTATCATTATTTTCCCCTTTCTCTCATTCCCTAACTTTAATCTTATTTACAATTTTAATTTTATTGTGAGCTAAAATGAGATAAATAAAAGTGTATGATATCAGATAATAAGCTACTTTAAATTTTTTATTAACAGGAGGGTTTATAAATAACTTGTTGGAACATGACAGAAATCTCAAAGTGTAAACTGTAGATATGCCTATAAAAGCCAAAAGCTTTTGCCTTAAATGGAAATGTGGCTATGATTATGTTAAATCATTCAGCTGAACCTGCTAAAGATACTGATGTGATTGGCCAGTAGAAACAATAGCCATATACCTAGATGCTGAAAATAAGAATTAGGAAGACATTGTGTTTGTATGATTATGAAGACTGATCTTCAAGTAAATTAGAATTGGAGCAGTGCAAGCAGAAAGAGTAGAAAAAAATAGACTGGAGGAGCCTTGGGAGGAAATTTTATTCTGTAGGATTCGAGGTGCCCTCACATTCAGGCTCTTTGGCTGGGATGAATGTTTGGTCGCTAATTCCCTCTGCCATTTCAGAGCTGTATACCAGGCTGAGGAAGCTGCAGGCTGGGGCAGTGTATGGGCAGAAGTTTCTATTGAGCCAAGTCAATCCCAGAAGGATGTTACTCACTTATTTAGCAGAATGTATGAGATGATAAAACATCAGCCAGGAGCAAGCCAAGGATGACATTTGGATGGACTAGATTATCTGTTCAGCTGAGAGGTTAATTTATTTTTTAAATTTTACCTTTTAATTGACAAATCATAATTGTATATATCTATGAGATAAAATGTGATGTTTTAATATATGTGTACATTGTGGAATTAATGTATTCATCACCTTGTACAGTTAGTATTTCTTTGTGTTAAAAAGTTAAACTCATTAGGAATTTTGCATTGCATAGTAGATTATTAACTATCATCACTATGCTAGGAAATATATCATCAGAACCTGTTCTTCTCCTTACTGAAGCTTGTACCCTTTAACCAGCTTCTTGTCTTTTACCATGTACCACCTACACTGCACCAAAAGGGTGATTAAAGCTAAAGTGTTCTGGGGCGAATGGATGAAAGGAAGCAGAGTAAGGAAGAAGGTATGGGGTGAGCGAAATGGGCAGTCAAGGAAATGAACTTGCAAACGCGTGCATATGACACATTGAGGCAGGAATAGCTTGTAAAAGTTCTGTGAGGGGTGAGCTATGTCTCTTGCTGGGAAGAGGCCAGGTAGAATGTTCCTGGGAATTGACAGGTGAGGTTTTTTTCTGTTCAGATGAATTTAGCCACTATCTTGATTTCCAACTGCTTGCCTGACATCTAAACTATCCATTTAGGGCCAAAATGAAACCTCTAAAAGGATTTATTCAAATGTCACAATGTGCTTTCCTTCCAGTAAACACAACTCCAGTGCAGAACTATTGAAGCAGTTGTGAACTGAATAAATCCAAAAAATAACACCACATTCAAATAAAAATAGCACTATTTTCAGGAGTAATATTGGAAAAGGCTGAGCTAAAATCTCCTTTCATTCTCCCCACTATGTCCAAGGAGGCTTTTTTTTAAAAAAAAAAATTTTTTTGTCTCTTTTGTATTCTTCCTACAAATCTTGGTTTAAGATATCAGGAGTGATAAGGTAACAGAAAATCTTGCGCGTTTCTCCTTTTCTTATTAAATTGTAGACAGAGAAGGCAGTCATCTAACAGTAAACATCTGCTACGTTACAGGAACTTAACCCTTAATGCCTAAGGTTCCATATGTGGAATACCTGTAACACTGGCACGTAAGAAAGGTTTTTCTCTTCAAATTCATATTCCTTGGATTTTTATAGGTAAAATATATGAGTTTTATGCAAAAAATTTAAAAAACTACTACCTTTGGCATAAATGGGTTGATTTATACTGTTTCTTTTTTCTTTTTTTCTTTTTTTTTGGTACTAGGAATCAAACTCGGGATCTTGTGCTTGCCAGGCAGACACTTGTGCCACTGAGCTATATCCCCAGCTACTGTTTCCTGAAATTCTCACGACAACAACATGTAGTAGGAATTAAATTTTGGTTACAAATTGGATAATCAATGCTCTGTAGCTAAGACAACTCCTGTATCTTGCCCGTATTCACACAGTTGTTAAATAGGGGAGCCACAATTTAAACCCAAGTCTTTCTGGTTGTTAGCTACTACACTGGTACACACTTTGTAAGGTAGTTTTCAGGATGAAAAGAGATAAAATAAGATCATAAATGTAAGGCACTCAGCAGAACAACTGGAGGAGTAGTCAAGATGGAACAGATGATGTGTGATCAACTCACAGCAGAGTCTGCATAATTACAGTATTTCTGTCAATAATGTCCATTTATTGAATGTGAAGGAAACACCGGAGCATATTTCATGTTCTTTTCATAATTGTCCTCTCTTTGTTCTTATAACATTTTGAAATTGGTACTTTTGCTCTTTCTATTTTGCAGACGAGGAGACTGAGGCTCAGAGAGATGAAATAATTTGCTCAGTCGTAGCTAGGAAATGACAGAACTTGGACGTAAGTCAGTCTGACTCCCAAATGTATGCTTTATAAAACTCCATCCTCTTTTCTCTCTGTGGTCGTCATACTCAATCACTGAAGGTTTTTTTTTAATTACTCACACCCAAATTTTACACAGTAGTGCTTACAGCATAATTTATGCGAGTCCACCCCAAATTCCTATTACAGAGAGTTTTGGTTGTGACCTCAAATTTCCAAGGACCATAGTAATTTTTACTCAAATGGATTGGTTCGGTTATTCTATAAAGTGACAATCAATTGGCAGAAATTTGAGAGTATGAAATCCTCTGATTAAATCTTTGTCAACCACTGATTTGATCTTTGTGGCTACAAAATGGGATCTGAGAATGGTTAACAAATTATTGTGGACATAGTTCTCAGAACCTGCTCAGGGTGCAAAGGGACACCTAATAATACACTTCTGAGGAATTGCCACACAGAACTTTTATGGTCAAGATAACTCAGAGTCCTGAACAATGAAGATTTGAATAGGAAGCAGTTATAATCAATTCTATAAAAAAGTTTTTGAATAAGACTAGTTGGTAACCAGTTTTTTTTTTTTTTTCACCAAAGCCTATGGCACAAGAATGAAGAGTAAATGCACAAAGAATACTAAAATAAATAAGCACCCTCTATTTTGGAGGTTGAGAAATTAATTACTGAAAATAGCACTGGAACAGCTGTTTTATGAGGAAGAAATGGTGTTAGACTTCTCCTCTCAGATTGGCTCAGCCAAGCACAAAATAAATAACCCTCATGCTGCAGTGTTCCTGAGAAACAGTGATGGGCGTCAGATGGCCTCTTGGTTAGCAAGACAAAGCCAGCATGCTCAGAAAAATGGAAGCCCAAATGGTGATCTTGTGCCAGGCTGGGCAATCGAGTGTCATGCTAAGAATGATCTCTAGAGGTTTCTCTGGCTGAATTTTATCTCATCTTTTTCATTTCTCTCTGGGGCTTGCCGTGCTCCAGGAAAGAAGGCCTCTGGCATTCTATCTCACTTGGCAATTCCCTGAAACACTCTTTTGCATTTCGCTAAGAGAAACAGCCACAAGAAGCAACAGAGGAATGAATGTCTTAGAAATGAAGGTGCTGATTTTCAGAGACGAGTTTATGGTGCTGTAGCTGGAGAGCATTGCTCCATTTCCACACATCAATTTCTGTAGGGAAGCTACATTATTTTCCCCTCTTTAATAAACAACTGAGCATTCTTTCCACCCAGAGAAATCTCTGGTTGTCAACCTGTGCCATCTCTAGGCTTCTAGCCCATGCGTTCGGCCCTAAGAACATGATGAAGTCCCATCCTTGCACTCAGGTTTGGTCTGGACCCCCTTTCATTACCAGGGGCTACCTCCACTACACCCGAGGTGAATCCCCCAAGCAGACATTGTCATTGGGCTTTTGATTGCCGTTTCTTCCACCTGGCCTGCCAGGTTTCTCTAAGACCTCTTCTACCAGTCTGTAGTCTCCTTTACCCACACTTTCCCTGGAACTGGGAGCTGGCTCTTAGAATCTCAGCAGCTTGCACTGTTCAATTCTGGCATGCTAAGGTATGCCTTGATCCGTGGAAGCAGGCCCCATGAACCATGAGCCAGTTTGAAGAGGCAACATGTGGTGGCGAAAACAGTATGGGCTTTAAAGTTAGACCACCTGGGTTCAAAGCTTAGCTCAGGCTTGTAGAGGCAAGACGACCTGGGGCAGACTGACCAATCTCCTCAAATCTTTGTTTCATTATAATAGAAATATCCCCACATTACTTTCTTTGCTTGCACTAGCAATTATAAAACAGTACACATCCCTAAAACTGACCAGTTTATTTAAAGTTAATTTGGTTACATTTCATGTAAAATGTAGAACCTTTTTAAACATGTAGATCCATTTGACTTCGCATGTTATGTTTTGTGTGATAATTATCATGTATGTTATACCTACCTCCACTGAAAACCATATAAAAAGCTGGGAGTGGTGGTGCATGCCTGTAATCCCAGCACTCTGGGAGGCTGAAGCAGGAGGATTGCAAATTCGAGCCATGCTGGAGCAAAAATTTAGCAAGATCCTGTCTCACAATTAAAAAAAAAAATTAAAAATGGGGTGGGATGTAGCTCAATGTGAAGGTCCGGAGTTTAGTCTCCACTACCGTAAAAACAAACACACGCACAGACAAACCAAAGGAACAAAAATTTCCACAATAAAACTCTATGCTTTTCTACAGATAGCAACGTATATTTTAAAGACTTTAAGAAGTAAGTCTTTTTTTTCAAGGCCGAGGGTTGAATCCTAGGTCAGATGGAGAAAACAGAGTCAAATCTACCATTGTGCTACATTCCCATTCCTTATCTATTTAGTTATTTAGTTAGTTATTTATTTTTATCCTTTAGAGACAATGTCTCACTATGCAGTTCAGTCTGGCCTTGAGCTCACTTTGTAGCCTTAGCTGGTCTCGAACTCACAACGATCCTCCTGCTTCAGCCTTCCGGGTGCTGGGACTACAGGCATGAGCCACCACACCCGGCTTCCTTTTTATGTTTTGAGAGAAGATCTTTTTAAATTGTCTTGGCTAGCCTTGAACTTGTGGTCCTCCTACCTCATTCTCCAGAACAGATGGGATTACAGGCAAGTGCCATCACACCAGCTTAATAAGTAAATAATTTCTACTGCTTTCATGTTGTTCTTGAAGGTAAGAGCATTCTCCCAGCATTTCCCCCTTCAATCTAAAGAACACTGCAATGTGTTTTCCTTTCTCTGAAAATGTGAGGCACCTTCCTTCTCTTTTCACTGGATATAGAATTCTGAGCAACTCTTTTATCCCATAATCATTTTAAATGTGCTATTCCACTGTCTTTTATCCTTCATATTTTCTGATGAGGAAGCAGTAGTCATCTAGTTTCATTGTTATGGGATAAAAAACAAATTAAAACCACAGTGTGGTATATCAAGCTTGTGTTACAGGGGCTGTGGCTTTTCCGTAGACAAACTCTCACTGGTAACTGCTAGCTCTGGATAAAATGCCAAGATAACCTGAAAATTCCCAGGGAAAATACAGGCAAATCAGGGAAGAGAATGGAAACTCTGGAAAGCAGAGGGCCTTGTGTGCTATTTTTGTTTTTGTAGCTTTAACCAAATCATCACAGGGCAGCCAAAGGCAGCTAAACTCAGACAGAAAATGTGCTACCTTTCTGGCCTGGAAAATCAGAGCAGGAAACCCAGGCAACCACAACTGGAGAGTCGAGTTCCCGGGAGACTAGAGAGAAGGGGGTCTTCCAATCCTGCCTGTGATAGCATGAAAGTCTCAGCTGAGCCTTGAACCACATTGTGACACGACAGCCTGGTAGGGCCATGCCAGTGGCTTACAGACTTAAACTGATATTTAAATCACCAGCCCCGTATGAAGTGTGGTGGTTTTGTTTGTGCAGTCTAATTCCCATTCAGGTGAGGTTTTTTCCTAGTTATCTTCCTGTTATTAATTTCTATTTTCATTTTATTTTGGTGAAAACATATTCTGATTGGGTTGAGTATTTTACAATGCATTGTGGTTCTCTTTATGACTCCATATGTACTGGATTTTGAAAAATGTTCTATGTACCACTGGGGAAAAAAGTATGAATTATGGCTTTTTTGTGATGAAGAATATTACATCAAATGTGTTCATTGTGCTCTTTAGCATTTAAGTTTTTAATGTAAATTTCTTTAATGTCCAACTTTATTTTTTATGTATTTCTATTAGTACATGTCTGCAACACTGACAATTACACTTATCATATGGTCGAGGTTTGTATGTACATAAAAATCTTAACTATTTTTGTTCCCTTCCCCTCCCATGCCTTGCTGGACCTTGCAGCTCTTGATCTCCTTCCCATTTGCAAAAGCTCTATTTCCATTTTCTTGATTCTCTTTTTTAATCCTTTTTCCCTTCCTTCCCTCCCACCTTCCATCGTTTGTTCCTCTTCCCATCGGAAAAAGATCTCCCTACTTCCTGCTATCTAACCTTTATCTTGCTCTTTATATTTTGGGTTTCTCATATAAGAAAAATCATGTAATATTTAAGCTTGTGTGTCTGATTTATTTCACTTAACATTATGGTCTCGAGGTGCATCCATTTTCCTACAAGTGCCTCATGCTCATCCTTCTTTATGGCCAAGGAGTACTCCATCGAGTATAAATTCCACATTTTCTTTATCCATTCATCTATCAATGGGCATATATGTTGCTTCCAAGATTTGGCTGTTATAAATTGTGCTGCTATAAGCATAGGTATGCATGCATCACTGTAATGTGATGACTTTAATGGTTTGGGGGAGATTTCCAGAAGAGGAATAGCTGGGTCAAATAGAGTTTCTATTTGTAGTTTCTTTTTTTCCCATACAGATTTTCATAATGGTTGTGTATATTCCCACCTAAAATGTAGAAGGGCTGCTTTTCCCTGCAGCCTCACCAGCATTTGTTGTTATTTGATTTCTTGAGGACAGACATTCTTTATGGAGTAAGATGATATCTCTGTTGTTTTAATTTGCATTTCTCTAATGGCCAACGATGTTGAACAGTCCTTCATTTATTTGTTAGCCATCTCTACTTTTTCTTGTGAGAAGTGTCTATCCATTTAGTTTGCCTATTTTTTGTTTGGGTCTTTTATTTTGGGAGAGTTCTTTATATATTTTAGAAGTTAGCCATGTATCTGAATAATAGCTAGCAATTTTTTTCCATTCTGTAAGGTTGTCTCTTCATTTTGTTGTTTATTCCATTTCTTGTGCAGAAGCTTTTTAATTTAATATGATCCCCTTTACTGAGTCTTGGTATTATTTCTTGTACCATTGGGTTTTTTTTCAGAAACTCCATGCCTATGCCTGCGGCTTAAAGAGTTTTTTGCATTTTTATTTGTATGCTGATCTTTGTTCCCCTACTTTATCAGCTATTCAGACAATTGTTATTATTTGTTTACAGTATAAAGTTTTTAATTTCTCTTTTCAGCTTTGTCAATTTTCACTTTATATTCTTTGAAACCATATTATTATATATATATAGTTGTAGGATAGTAGTGTCTTCTTACTGAAGATATTAACTTCCCCACCATGATAAAGATTTTGACATCTTTTTATTATTAAATGTTGCCTTCTTTCTCTAATAATTCTTAGTGCATTAAAATTTGTTTTATCTGATATTAATACAGTTAGGAAAGGCAGGCTAATTTTGGTTACCTCTTTTCTTTCAAAATGCCCTCATATTTTTGTATGTCCTTTTGTTTCTTAAATATAAGCTCTTATAAGCATAATATTACTAGCTTTCAAATTATAACAGCTTTATTAGGATGCAATTTCCTTACTATGATATTCATGCTTTTAATGCGTGTAGTTTAACAATTTTCATCATATTCACAGAGTAGTGAAACCATCACCACTGTCTTATTTTATAATTTTTTTATTACTCCCAACAGCAACTGTATACCTATTAGTCTCTTCCAATTTTTCCCTCACCTCAAGGCCCCAGAAATCATTAATCTACTTTCTGTCTCTGTAGACTTTCCTATTCTGAACATTTCTTATGAATAGAAACTTAAAAAATGTGATCTTTTGAGTTTGGCATCTTTCAAGGAACATAATGCTCACAAGGCTCATTCATCCTGTAGTGCATATGAATCCTTTATTCCTTTTCATGTGGAAAAATTCCCCATGAGTGTGTATTATGCATTTGGCCTATCTATTCATTAATGAATGAACATTCAGATTATTTCCATTTTGTTCACTATCACAAATAATGCTGTTATGAAGCACCCATGTAAAAGGATATATGTTTTAAATTCCTTTGGGTATATAATTAGGAAAGGGATTGATGGGGCTATATGGTAATTGTATGTTCAGAACTTAAAAAGCCTGTCAAATTCTTTGGCTCTCAATTCTGTTCTACTGATCTATGCCTTTCCTGATGTCAGTATCATAATGTCTCAATTACTGTCACTTTGTAGTAAATTTTTAAATCAAGAAGAGTGAGTCTTCCAACTTTATTCACTTCTTTGAGACTCATTCTTACTTTCTTTGTGATTAATTTAAAAATGTATTAGAGGCTGGGTTGTAGCTCAGTGGTGGAGTGAGTGAGTGGTAGCATGTGAAGCTCTGGGTTCAATCTCCTGAAGCTCTTTCAAATAATAATAATAATAATATTTCATTGTTATTGCTTCTGACACTTTGTTATTTATGCGTTCTTTTGCTATACTTTTACAGATTACTCTAGAGGTTATAAAATGTATTTCTGAGTTAGTTTACTGTAATACTGTAATAGAAATTATTGTTTTGTCATTTCCCTATAACCAATAATACCTTAGAATATCTGTTTCATTTATCCCTCTTTTTGTCATTATCATACAATATAAGTTCTACAAGGCAGTGTTTTTATTTACTTGTGGAGTTAGTATTTATTTCTATCAATAAACATATTAGTCCATTCTTATATTCTTCATTTCTTCACGCATTTTCATGTTTCTGTGTGGGATCCTTTTCTTCTGTCTCAAGGATTTGGTTTATCCTTTCATCTAGCGTACAGCTTGGAATGGTTGTCTACTCCCTGTCATTTTAGGTCCTCCAATCCTAACTTTTATAAAACTCTCTTAGGCATTTAAAATATGATTTTATAACTTGCTCATATTTAAGTAGCTATTACAGCAGGAGTGCTTATTTGTTATAACTTATTAAATTCTGCTTGGAAATAACAGTAAGTGATTATTTTTAAGTGTGTCTTCCAGACTTGTAAGTTCTACAAAATGTAGGAATATTGGTTAGTTTGCTTATTTTGAGCTGTCTAACAATTAGCAGGTTATCTGGGAATGGATGAATAAATGAATGATTAAGCAAGATAATGTCTTTGTCAGTTGGTAGGTCTCAGTGAGATGTATGCTTCTGTCCTTTCACCCCATTTGCAGCTTTGATCTCTGCTAAGTGTATATCACATTAGAGTGGATGCTAAAAGTTGCACCTGTTATCAGTCATTGTTATCTGTCTCTGAATAGAGGGGTCAAGAGAAAGCAGTAGGGAGGGCTGAAGAGCAGAGAGGTTGAGGAACAACCAGCTGACCTACTTACACAGGTTTACTTGGGTTCAGTTTGTAACTGACGGCACAAGGATTAGATTCTTTTCAATTTATCATTTTACAATTCAGGTTGCACCCGTGGATGATTTGTGACATAACCACACTTACGTCTCAGCTGCACAAACATATTAAGTTGCACTCAATGTATTTATGACTTAAAGCTGGAGGATATCATGATAATCACTAAGGATCATCTCTGTAAGAATCTTCACATAAGCAAAGGAGCCCAGGGAAAAGGAGGTACAATTTCTCAGCATAGTGTGTCTATGAAGATAAAGGCAAACAGAGAAGATACTATTCTACCAGGCTAAATTCTACCAGGTTTTTGACACGAAAATATTAGTAAATAGATGGTTTTAAATATGTATTTCAGGTTCTGCTAAAAGCAGTCACTACGTTCCTACATTTTAGATTCAAGAGCCATGTTGGTAGGTATAGCCCATTACGAGTCAGCCAGCCACCCTGGTCATCCATTGTTGACATAATGCGAGGGTAAAGAATTTATACATGGTCATTTTTCAGAAAGGATCTTCTAAGAAAAATTCATTGTCTTGTCTGAAATTCTTAAATTCTTATCCTCAAAACTGGGACATTTTTAGAAGAGAAATCATATTGTCTTATACATCAGAACAGCCGAAACAAAAATAATTTTTGTGAGTGAATCAACATGACAATGTTTTGTTTTGTTGTTTGTTTTTTGCCTGTTTGGCCCTTTAGAGAGACAGACACTGAATTAAAAACCTACACCCTAAACTAGTTAGCAGTGTCTTGGCTTCCACACGTGTAAGACGGTAAGTTCTTTTGGGGGGAAAGGGACAAAAGTTTCTAAATTTTAGCAATTCTATTTGCTCACCCAGCTTGGGAATAAATAGAGGAAAATTCCCTCTATGTCTCGCATGGTTTGGCTTATAAATGGGCAGCATTTTACAACTAACTGAGCCCACTCCCATTCATTTTCACTTGTAAGTCTGCCAGCAAAGCTGGACAGGGAAAAGAGCTACTATCTGTCTTACAGGTGTAGAAGCCAAGCCTGTCAGTCCTAGCCAGTGCTCTTACCATTTTCCAGCTCCGCCATCCCAGGAACTGAGATGATATTCAGGCTAGTTTGGTAATGATTCGTTCATCCATCTTAAACCCCCTCCTTTAAGTCTTTAGCATAGCAGAAAAGAAATGAATAAATCAAGTTTTGAATTCTTTTTGGATCAAAAGACCTATTTTCTCAAATATTTAATTAGACTCGTGTGTAGTAACCTATCTTGAACTCTGCTTTCATCTGAGAAATACTGCCAGAGCAAAATATGTCTTGGAAGAAAAATATCAAAGGTAAAAAATGCAGCTTGAGATGAAGCTTCTGACATAAAAAAAATTCTTGCAGCAGTGTCTTTCTCATTCAAGAGACAGAAATACGTCGCAAGATAGGCAAGGCTTTATAGTAGAAAGAACAAACATAATGATTAATTCACTGGTAAACCATATTTTCCTCTTATACCAGCTATCATTTTCCTTTCACTGAGTCTAATCTGTTTTTCAATTGATGATGAACTATCAGATAAAAGAAATAATAAGACTTGATAATTTTGTTTATATCTAAAAGTGATTGTGGCTATATTATGCAATAAAATGAAAACTTCAACAAAGGCTTAGGTGACTCTGCCTTTTTGGTATGACTAATTGAACTGTCAATAATATTTCATCATAAGCTTTGCAAGTTATGTATTAAAGCATAAGACCCACAAAATTGGCCTTGGCTGCTTTGGTGGGAGCCGTGGGGCAGGGAGCACCTCTGCTCAGCCATCCTACCCTCATTTGCGACCCCGCTGCTACACTGCTAACTACTTTAAGGTTTAGGATTTTAATTCTGTTTCTGTCTCTGTCTCTGTCTCTGTCTGTCTCTGTTTGTCTGTCTTTCTTCCCCCACTACAAATAATTCAATAATTGGCTGGAGTACACATTTTATTCAACATATAGCTACCTTAATAGATTTACAGTACCGCTATTCTGATTTGACTAATTGCCTTGGGGTTTTAATTCATTTATTCAAGTGATGTTTTTAATTCATTTATTCAAGTGAACCTCCCTATGCACCAGATATATTATCTTAGGTGCTAGGGACAGGAACAAAACAGATATAAACCCATGGCCTCTTTGAATAGATATTCACATATTGGGGGAGAAATAATTAAACAAAGAAATAAGTGCACAGTACATTGGTGATACATGCAGTGGAGTAAAGGAAGTCAGACAGACAGGGAACCTTGTAGTGTATGGGAGAGGGTGCCAGGTGGAATTACACGGCGAGAGAAATTTGAGATACTTATTGATATTTAAGTGGAGCCATTGAAGAGGCTTCTGGATATACCTATCAGAGCCTTAGAAGATGTATATACTTTGGGGAATTGTCCCTGTAGATAGAATTGCAAAACATGAGACAGATGAGATCACCAAGAGAGTGAATGCAAGCTGGGCGTGCTGGCACACGCCTGTAAATCCTAGCACCTAGGTGGCTGAGGCAGGGGGATCACTGTGAGTTTGAGGCCAGCCTGGGCTACATGCTGAGTTCAAGGCGAGCCCAAACTACATAGTGAGACCCTGTCTCAAAAAAAAAAAAGAAGAGTGAGTGTAGAGTTGAGAAGATGTCTGAAGGGTGGACAAAGATTGGGACTCTCTAACACTTGAAAGGTCAGGAAGACAGGGACAAGCTAGCAAAGGCCACTTAAAAGCAAAGCCTAAAGAGGTGATTTCAGAGGCCCTAGTTTTACCTGTCAGTGAGAGTAAAGGTAGGACAAATTTGTTTCTAGAAGTCCTATCACTCTATTAAGCCTTAGTCTCCTTCTTTGGTTAGAGTAACCTCAGAGTCAATTGTATGGGACTTATCAGGTATTTTTAAGGTTCAGTGAGAGAAAATCTCCTCACAGTTTTGTTAACTATAGGATGTTAAAGACATATTGGGCAGTGACAGTGTGTCAGAGCAAATATTGTGTTAGAACCACTTTTTGTTGTATCCAATGCAAGGTGTTACAATTGTGACATTGCTACAGGCCATCATCATGACAGGCCAATTTAGTATGTGGCGTGTGTGTGTGTGTGTGTGTGTGTGTGTGTGTGTGTGTGCAGGTGAAGCAGAGTGAGGTAAGATAAAGATGAAAGGTTAGCATGAGGAAAGAAAGAGTAACCACTGGAACATATATCACTTATTCTGACATTCAACAACAGGTCATATAAAAATAGGATCTAAGTGCTATTTTTCCCTTTGTCATCATTGAATGTCATGTCACCAGTGACAATTTAGAGACTGATTCCATATCTTTGCTTCTTTGAAGAGCTGCCCTTGATACACAAATCTCTTCGGAAGCAGAAGGGCATATATTTTGTGAATTGAAGGTTCAGCTCAACCTTTGGTTCTTTGCTCTTAGAATGCTACCTTCCCTGAACTGACCTCCCAGTGTCTATCATTTGTACGAATCAGCTTAGAAGAAAGGTGAGAGAGATATTACCAATTCTGAGCATAGCTGTGAGTCCCAGGTGAGCTGTCCCAAAGCACAGTGGCACTGCCACATTATCCTCCCTGGAACCTAGGAATAGTATTAATTAATTTTCAGTGCCTTTCCTCCTCTAAGAATTTTGGTCATAAAGACTCATTTCTAAAAGATAGCCTGAAGCAGATTTAAGCACAGAGCCCTTTAATTGGTGTGAGTGAGCAACAGTTGGAGTTTCTCAATTGAGTTCTTCCATGGCTAACCCGAGTGCGTAGAGACAGCACTAATTGTCTCCCAAATGGAGCCAGAGGATGGGGAAAAGGAAAACACAGTGATGAATGATCTGACCGGGTGAGTCCATGGATGTTATTGCTGGGGTTTGTTTCTCTGTGTAAAGTCTGCTTTGAAAACAAAATACTAGAATTTTGAACAATGAAGCAGCTAGGCTACCTAATTATTTTTTATAATTTGATGTAAATTTCCCAAAATCTGTTTCTGTGAATAATGCCTTAAAGGGAGAATGCTTAACGGTTGAACCTGTCAGATTTACTGAAGTCTTTATTTTCTTTCTAGGATTGACTTATCAAATTTAAGCCCTTCTGACTTCACATACTGAAATATTTTCCTGGTTATTTTATACACATCAGCACACACACAGGGTGCTGGTTTAGGAAAGCTTTTCATTTTGAGGGAGAACTATGAAATTAATGATTATAGAATAAAGTGTGCAGAGGACGTGCTCAATTATAAGATGCGTCATTTTACATGGTCGAATCAAGCTGTTAGGCCGGTAAGCTCTATACAAACTCTTTCCATAAATACATATACTATGTTGAATCTAGGAGAAATTGTGATGGAAGAGAGACTTGCTTACAATGGCATCATACTTCCCTTCCTTATTGTGCTGTATTCCTTTTTCCCCCTTGAGCTTCCTGTGCACTCTTAGGAGACAAGCCTGGCACCCAAAGATCTTCAAAGTCATCCTCTGTGCCCTTACACTGACTTCAAAAGATGTCCCAGAAACTTTGTCTCATGAGCTCTCTTAGTTTACCAAAATGAACATGATGCAATGGCAAGAGCTCTGCTCTACTGAGTCCCTAGATCTGCAGTACCAGGGAAAATTCCTCAAGTACTCTACAGGAGCACTGGAGCCCTAGCAGCTGCTAGGTTCCCATATCCAAATTGTCCTGTTCCAATAAGGCCCATCCATAGGTTTTATCTCTTGTCAAGTAATTTTGGATTCTGACAGCTGGGTGGAAATACTGAAGTGCTAGGCAATGTGGCATCCTTTTGATTCAAACTGCTCTTTGTGTGTTAGGATATCAGGTCCACACGTAACTGCTGGTTACCGCAGCAGAAAATGAGGGATTTTGGAGTTATTTTCCCTGAGTGCCCTCTTACTGGAGTGTGAACGGCTGCAGCAAAGGGAGGGCTCTTGTCTGTCACATGTCTGGGCCCAAGAGAATGCTTTGCTGACACTCTTGCTCAGTGCCTTCTCCCCATCTGTGCTCACTGGGCTTTGTCACAGGCGTACTTACCCTCAGCCATGCAGAGCAACATGCTATGCTCAGGTTTAATGACTTGATTATTTTGAAGGAGACACTGTCTCCTTTTTATATTTGTGCATTCATTTATTTAATCACTCATTGCAGCATTTCTAGAAATAAGTACGGGAAACATCCTGTGATACTTTGTATCAAGTGCTAAGCATTACATGAGAATTAAAAGCTCCTAGTAAAACTGTTAGAAAGTTGGACAGTGAGAGCTGCAGTTACTGAAGAAGTAGTAGCCAGGTCTCTGGAGAATCTGGCTGGGGATTTGGGCCCAGAAGATGAAGATGTCTCCAAAAATGAACACAGATAGTGGTTGGTTAAAGCTTCTGCTTCTACCTTTCAAAAGGAGTGGCATCCTACCTTTTTTGACAACTCACACCTTCTTTCCACTTAGGACCTGTGCTCTGTCAATTTTCCACCTCATATTCCTTTTCTGGTGCTGAAAACAGAATCCAGGGCCTCACACATGCTAGGCAATACTCTTGTCACTGAGCCCCAGCTACAGCCTGCTCCCCATAAACTTGAAGCTGTCCCTTTGTCCCGGTGCCTTTTTCTCAGCTGAAAAACATTCTCGAGTCTTTTCTAACCTCATCCAACTCCCATGATTTTATATCTCATCCCTCATGACCCTTTAAACTACCTTCTGTATTTACTACTGAGCTGAAAGTACTCATTGAGTGAACACTACAGGGTGAAGTGTGCTCAAATTCATTTAAAGTAGATATGTTGGAGTTCTAACTCCCGCTACCTGAGAATGTGACCTTATTTAGAAATAGACTCTATATAGAGACAATCAAATAAAAATGACACCAAGGTGAGCCCTAATCCAAGACTGCTATCTTTGTAGGAAAGGGAAAATTGGAGGTAGGGAGAATGCCACCTACAAGCCAAGGTCATCTGGTTCTATCAGAACCTTGAAGAAATGCATTAAACAGATTCTCCTTTATAACACTCAGAAGAAGCCAAAACTATTGATACTTTGATCTCTCACTTCTAGCCTTCAGACTGTGGCACAGTAAATATATGCTCTTTAAGCCAACCAGTATGTGGTACTTTGTTACAGCAGCCCTTGCAGATTAATGCAGTGGGCACAGATATGATGTCCTAATGATCAAATCCAAAGACTCCCATAATCTTGAAGTTGTTCCTTTGTCCTGGTGCCTTTTTCTCAGCTGAAAAACATTCTCAAGTCTTTTCTAACCTGATTAACCTTTCTGCATTTTTCTTCTCCCTGGTACTAGGGATTGAATCCAGGGCCTTTACACTGAGCTACATTCCAAGCCCTTTTAAATTCTGAGATAGGGTCTCACTAAGTTGTGAAGTTGCCCAGGCTGGACTTCAGCTTGTGGTCCTCCTGCTTTGCCCTCTCAGAATGCTGGGATTTCAGACTAACACTATCCCATCTGGTCATGCTTCTGCACTCTTTAACCTAATAAACCACATTCCTTTTTAAAATTTGAGAGTCAGCATGGTCAGGTAGAATAAATCAGAGCTCTAAGGTTAGACCAAGCTGGGTTCAAAAACTTCCTGGATAATTGTACTTATCTTTTCTAACCCCATGAAATAAAAATTCCTCTTCCCTACATGGTGATTGCAAGAGGCACAGGAGAGAATGTATATAAAATATGTGGCATACAGTAAACACAAAATTGTAAAAATCACTGTTAGCTCTGAAGTCAGCCTGGGAAGAACCAGGACATGGAGTGCTCGGCTGGAATTGTAAGAAGCTGGAATTCTGAAATGATGCTGGTGCCTTAGTAGGATAAGTGTTTGTTCCTCCTTCTCACTGCAGTTAGCAGGCTGCATTATTTCATTTGTTTTGAAACCACTGACAGTGAACATGGTGAATATTTGATGAATGAAGAAATGACTGAGTGAGATGAATATAGAAGAGCAGAAGATGTGATTAATATATTGATTGGGATAAAAAGTGTTTTAAATTTCTTTCACCAAGACTGGAATTTTAAAATTTATTTTTATTTTTCCAGAAAATCATTATTACAGTCAACTTGAGTGAGTGCTAGAACTGCATTCCTAACATTTTTTGAAACTGGGTATAATGGTGTTGGGTATCACTGTTACTTCTACAATATCACCATCAGATTTGACCACTTATGCTGTTCAGATGAAGCTATAACCTCAAAATTAGCATTTTTAAGCAGGCACTCACTTTATTAGTGCAGGATGCCAAACTAATAAAAGCATTCACATTATGGGCCAAAATCCTACAGCAGTAATCCTGGAAATTACAGATATAAATAGATTGGAACTTCCTAGTTCTCATGTCAATTTAAAAAAGTAAGCTGGCTTTACATAAGAATTGCCTTGCTCAGCAAATACTAATTTTTAAAATGAACAATCTGGAGGCTCTTTGGGTTCCTTTTTGCACTGACTTGGTTATAGTTCAAGCATATGCTTCCCTTTAGCATCAAGGGGAAGGCCAAATTTTCTAGTTACTATAGGGTACTAGTAGTTTTTATCAAACAGCTCTATATTTATTCCGTTTAGCCATACCTCCTTTCTTATGTTGCATTTACTTTTGTCGAGATGGAGCAAGCCCTGTGAAGGTGGAGGCACAGATGAAGTAGTGTGTGTATAAGCTAAGGAATACCACCAGAAGCCAGAAAAGGCCAAAAGAAAAAGAATTCCAGAAGAGGCACAGCCTTGCTGACATTTCGCTTTTGAGGTTCTCGATGCCAGAATTATAAGAAAATAAATTTCTGTTGTTTTAAATTTGTGGTGATTTGCTATGGCAGCCACAGGAAACTGATATGTACTGCCATGGGCTACAATACTAATTGGATACTCATTCAGCAGGAGCGTCTGGCTGGGATCTCTGACTTGCCTGTGCCCTTGGTCAGTATGCTCACTATTTCAAAGAGCCGTGCTGAATTCTGTGACCAGCTCACTGTCCATTTCAAATTGGTGTGCTTCCACCTTCCTGCCCATTTTTGTGCTCTCATTTGTGAGACCTTCTTTTTGATCATTACGCCTGTAGTGATTGCACCTGTCATTTGGTCCAGGCTGAGGGCTTATCCTCCAGTGTTTGTTGGTAATGGCACATTTGTTACTTTACACATTCACAAATAGGCTTCAGTGGTTGCCCAGGGTGACCTAGTGTTTCCACAGGAGGCCGGTGACTTTTGCCACGCTTTAAAATATCTGCGATAACTGAAAGAAGCTCCCCAATGACAACAGCACCTAGGCTACTTGGGATATTTTGTTATCTAATTAGCAGAGGAAAGGAAATTATTTAATGCATCACAGGAAAATAATCATTCCCCAAGTCACGAAAGAGATTTCCCAAACACCAGAGATAGAGAATTTGCAGATATTTTGTTTCTTTTTGTCAAGAAAGTGAAGAAGGCTCCCTGGGGACCTGAGAGTCTATATGTGTCGCACATCATTGTCGTTCCTCACCCCAGGCCATGGCCCACACCATCTCCCACCATTGGTTTTTTAGCCTGATTCACCTTCTCCCACTTCCCCAGTTTTGCAGACTTGGCTCAAGAATCACTTATAAGAAGACTTTCCTGAAAACTGCACCAATCTGGACTAAGTACAAGACCAGGCCTCTTATGGTTCTATAGCACCGCTCCTTCCATCTCTATTGTACTCACCATAGGTGGAAGGATCTCTTTGCTAAGGTGGGACATTTTAAGGTATTCAAAAGACAAAAGAGATACAATGCAACAAGCCCTCCTGTGAGTGGAATATCAACTATGGCTGAATAACCTCTGCAAAGAAAAGATCATAAACAAGCCATAATTCTGGAAATCTCTCATTTTCTTCCCACTGCATCCATATGTAGAATTCCCTATGCAGAATGTTCATTTTCTCTTGCAAGGAAAGGCAGACGCTGAGCTAGTTCTTCCTAAATGTGAGAAAATGCTTGGTTTGAATGATTAGAATAAAAAAGGAAGTGGTCTGTTTGGCTCTTCCCTACTATACTGTGAGATACTTCAGGCAGGCAAGATTTAGATTCTGTGCACTTAGTGTAGAGTTGATGCTCCCTAGATGTTTGGGGAATGAATGAGGAAATATTTTCCTCATGTCCCTGTTTGGTTTGTTCAGGAACTGTAAAGAGAGAAGCAGAGCAACTACTTTGGTACAAGATCTACCATTTGTCTGGATTAGTGTCCTGGAGCCCTTTAGACAAGACGTTCCTATCACCCAACTCAGAAGCATAAGAGCAGGACCGTTTTAGCAGTTGAGAATGGGAGAAAGCAGACAATGCTGGCTCCTTTTCAATCTAGAAAAAGGACCAACAAAGAGCTGTGTGTGGGAGGTGATAATGACATCACACACAGTGGGAGAAATCAATGCAAAGTCCCTCTCTGGTCAGTAAACACAGTGGCACTAGAAGAGATTTTGCTAATAGACCAGTCAACTTTGATCCTGACAGCCCTTCTCAGTGGGACCTAGGGTTTCAGAAATGCCTGATGGGAGGCAGTGTACCCAGCCATTTTCAAACTGTTGTACTCAGGCTAAATCAAACAGGAATGTTTTTAAGTTATTGCCATCAGACTTAAGCACAAAATCTGAAAGCAGCCCCACAGTTATGTGGTCACTTCTGGAATGCAGTAGGACTATGCCCTTCTTAGTCATGAAGTCCTGAGCTCAAATCAAGTGGTGTCTTGGAACTGAGTCTGAGTAAGTTGTGAGGCTGGAGGAAAAATGCAATTCATAGCTAAGACAGTGGACAGGAGAGTTAAGGGCTAGAAGATTGATCAAATAGGTTATCACCTTGGAAGGCAATGCTAGCCAGGAGCCAGGTAAGCATAAGGCAGCAAGCAGAGAGGAGAACAAGGTGCAAAGGGTTGAAGCTAGTGTTCCAAATAATTTCATGCATGGCCCAGCATGTTTGACTGGGCAGGGAGCATGCTTTAAAAGGTCCAAAGTGGCTGTTTTCTCCAATTCCCTGGCACAGTTGGCTTAGCTGAGGGCTCATAACCATGAAGCATTATATATTTTAGGTGCTGGGGATTTAGCTCCATGGTAAAGCATTTGCTAGCATGTGCTAAGGTCCTGGGTTCAATCCTCAGCACTGGAAAGATTGTATAGTCTGGGAGGAGAGTCGACCCTTACGGTGCAATGCCATGTTAAAGGGTGAATCTGAGAACTAGAGATAGGATATCTTTTGTAAACCACAGAATACCACCTACTTCAACAAATATGTACTGAACTGTATTTCATGAGTTACAAAGTATTCTACTTTGAGAAAGGAGAGAGGAGAGATGAATGTTACACCCCATGTTCTGAGTAAGTATAGAGTGTCTCATTTTAGAAAATAAAGACATGGAGAGGGATTAAAAAATATAGGTCATGTTTCAATGCCAGGTAAAGTAGAGTCATGACAGGAAATAAGCCTGGAAAAATGCATTTGGATGGGCTCCAGTGCTCTCAGAGCAGCTGTTACTCTGAATGTGAGTTAGATAGCACTGCGTGGAATATCTAGGCAGTACTAGAGGAAGTCAGGCCTTTGCGACGCTCTAAGTAGAGATGACGCAGGTCTGACTTGCTTTGGTGGCAGTGCTAGGAAAACAGAGGAGACAGGACTGGGAGACATACTGAAGAGCTAAATTGATTCTGACACGGTGACTAATGGAGTGTTGGGAAGAAGGTGCCAAGGAAACAAAGATGACAATGAATTCACAGACCTGGTGACTAGATGAACAGGATCACTTACAGAAATAGAGAAATTAGCTGGAGTCACTGAGTTGAAAGGGGAAATTTGCTTCATTTTGAACATACGGGGTTTGTGACATTGGTTAAATATCTGAAGGGAGAGATCATAAAGGAAGTTGGAAATGTGGAGCAAAACAAGGGTAGATTCTACAGTAATAGTTTCCCATAGACCTCTATATTCTCCCTACTCTGATGTTCACCTCTTTCCCTTGGGGCTCTTTGTGTAATAATTTTCTATTAGTTCTCTGTGAAGAAGGACTGTGCTTACCTTATGTGTAACTGGGAAAGCACAGCTAAAAAATGCTATTTTTTAAAAAAATCAATGAACACATGCTTGGGAGGCAGGTCAAGGTCAAGAACAATGGACCACAGTCACAGGAGTAATCATACAGGTCATTGAGCAGTAGAAATTGCTAGGAGAGTGTTATGGACTGAATTGGGTCTCCAAAAACTTCATATCTTGGAGCCTAGACTCCTAGTACCTCAGACCATGACCTTACTTACAGATAGGGTCCTTTTAGAGGCAATGAGTTTAAAATGAGGTCATTAAAATGGACCCTAACCCAATATGAATGACGTCCTTCTAAAAAAGGAGAATTTAGATACAAATTGCATGGATATGTGAAGAAATTGTGAAGAAACAGAAAGAAGACAGCCACATGCAAGCCAGTGGGTAATACCTGGAGTAGATTCTTCCTCACAGCTCAGAAGAAACCAACCATGTTATATTTTGACCTCAGATATCCAGCCTCTAGTACTACGAGCCAATCGGTTTTTATCGTTTAAGCCACCTGGTTTGTGGTATATTGTTTTATCAGCCCAAGAAAACAGAGGGAGAGAGTGTCTAATGGAGAAAAGAGCAGAGAAGTAAAATTATAAGTATAGCATCATTCTACTGATGATGAAAGGAGAAAGGAGAGAAGGAAAAGAAGAAAACATTTATTGCAAAGGGAGAAAGCAAACAACAGTAGTTCTGTGTCATGAGAACTAAGTGAGGAGAGCATTACAAGAAAGGGAGCAGCAGATAACAGTGCCAAATGCTACAGGGAATTTGAGTAGGGCAAGGGCTCAGTGGTTTTGCAATTAGGAAGTCCTGGCAGTCATCAGCGGCTGAAAAGAAAGCACTTTCAGTAATTGTAAGGGGTAGAGAATGAAAAGCCAGGGACAGAATGCTGATGAGTACATGGGAGTGAAGAAGGAGTGACTATGGTCGTTCCTTTGTGCCCACATATATCTGAGGAGTGGTGCAGTTTTGGGTTCCAAAGTGATTTTTTCAACTGAACAAAGAGTTGGACAAAACATGCAGAAAAGGTAGTGAGGATTTATATATTTATTGAAGGTGGATAAAAAACATGCCCTGTATGGTGAGAGCAGTCCAGTGAAAGACACAGGGTGCCTGCCAAGAGGATAATGTTGGAGGTCTTTCATATATCCCTTTCCCAGATTGCTTTGCCCCCATGTAAATAAGGCATTTGGGATGGTTGTCCTATCAGAAACTCACTTGTCCTGACATCAGATCAAAAATGTCCTATCAAAGGCCTGCTTGGTTTTGTGCCAGACGTAAATGAAGAATTAAGATAGCACTTTCTGATTGGTTTGGGAACTTGCATTCTCAGCCCAGATTCTGTGTTCCCTTAGGGCATTCTGGGTCTCTGTGATTGACAGGTCACACCCACTTGCTCCACCTTAATCTCCTCCCTCATTTTAGCTGCTTCAGGGTTATTTTGTGAACCCATAATTTGATGGATTTACAGGCTCCAGAAATGTATTTATATTCATCAGGTCTTAGGTGGGGTCTAGAAATCTGGATTTTTGATAGAACTCCAGGTGTTTCTTATACAAAGTAGATTTGAGAACTATTAAGTATAATTTGAGTAAATTTGGTAGGAAAATGGAAGTGAGAGAAAGGGGGTAAGTGGCACTGCCAAGCAGAACTTTAAAAGTTAGATTTGTTTTTTTAAGATCAACAATTTCTCCAAACTTCTTCCTGGAGCACATAACAAACACCTCCTCATCCCCTCAGCACAAAGGCAGAGACAGAGTATGCAGATGGCGGCCTCAGAAGGCTTGTCCTTTCCACAAGTAAAGGGACAATGGGTTGAACATGGCTGGAAGCAATAAAGCAAGTGAGATCTACTCTGCTCTCCCTTCACTCTGTTCCTTACTATAAAAGATAAAAGACCCTTGCATACCTTTACAAGGTGTGATGGTCATGTGAAGCACATAGACCCCTCCATCTCCTCTGAGCTAGCTTTGAAAAAATTCTTTTTTAACCAAAATACATGGCTTCCTTTGATTTGGTCAACTGCAAGCACATGAACCTGAGCATACTGAATCTAAGTGGCTGACAACAGGAGGATTTTGTTGATCAGGATTGGCTAGCCAATACTATATTAACAACCTCAGATTTCAGTGATTAATGGAGCAAGATTTGATTTCTCACTCCACCGTATAGTCATCCTAATCCAGAGGAGTGGGCTTTGTTTGACTCAGGCTGGTAAAGGTACCAATGATCTGTTACTGTACCTTCTTGAACATAAGGGCTCCTCAGCTGCTGCTTCAAGGACAAGGTGTGCATGCAAATGTGACATTTACTTTCCTTAGTACCTGCAGTCAAGTGGCATGTACCACTCCCAATTCATTGGCCAGAACTAGACACATAAGTCTATCCAACTGCACAAGTGTGGCAAGTACATTCTTCATGCACCCAGGAAGACAGAAAAACTGGCTACTGGAGAGGACCTGTCAAGTTTGCTTGGATGGCACCTAAGAAGGAGAAGAGTATTTTCAGCATGGCACACCCAGGCCAGGAGAAAAGTGCCAGAGGAAGAGGAATATGACAGGGGAAAGGATGAGGGTAAGAAAAATATGACAATTGAAAAGATAAAAGCCAGAAGAGGGGCAGACACAAAAGCATTTGTGAAAGAGGATTTCTTCTTTTGAGTCAGATGTGGGCAAAAATGGGAGAATGAAGCCTCTGTGAGAATTTATAGGGCATAATAATTCCTACCATCACTATTAGCAATATTATTCTGAGACTTGACCTGTCCTTTCTTTTCCTTTTCCAGATTTCTATTTACAATTCTTTCATATGAGAGTTCAGACAGTTCCAGCACTTCCAAAATTAACTCAAGATGATTAGTCAACAGGACTGAATTAGTAGGGTTTTCAAGAGTCTATTATATCTCTCCTTCCTTAATGAAAAAGTTCAGAGTTGAATCAAAGTCATGGTTCAGTATCTCCTATCAATTGGTGATTTATTTATTTATTTATTTTGAAGATAAAAGCATGAAAACATATTAACAAACATGCATACATTTAGAAAATAACACAGAAACAATAGAAACAGTGCAGAATCATAGAAAAGGCAATAGGAAATTAACAATGGTTGTTGTATACATATTGATATCTTCAAGTTCGATACTCAGATAAACAAATGTAGACATGTAAGATTGATCAAACACTGAAACACTAACTGTTCCTTTCAATAGAACAATAAAAGTCAGTAGTACAGCCATGGTAGCTATCCTGTGTATACATCTATACATATTTTCTCCTTCTTTCTTTTATCTTTTCCCTCATCCCAGTTGTTCTTTCCTTTTGAGCAGTTTCCTTTCATTTCACAATGTCTATCATATCTCCTAATTTTAATCACTCTTTCAGGTCCTCACACTAGTGAGACAATACAGTGTTTACACATGCAGGTCTGATTTATTTCACTTATGAGTATGGTCTCTAGCTGTGTCCTCGACTGGCGGTTTAGTTTTTCCTTTGGGAGCTAAATTTTCAAGGGAATGTTCACAATGTGGGTCTTAGCATGCCAATTTGAATAACCTACCAACTTAGGGAAATGGCAAAAATACTGCTACGTTTACATTCAGTGTCATGAGAAACAGGATTCTAGATCTTCAAGTAAGGCCATACTAAACTGACTAAAGTAAATGAAAACTGATTTTTCTCTAGTTTTAACAGCCCACATTAGAGTATGGTTGTCCAGTGGTTGGAATTATTCATCTGCTCTTCTTTACGGCTAACCTAGTGCCCTCATCTTGCATTTGAGGTGCCTGTTCTTTTGTTTCCCCGCTGTGGACATGGACCCCAACTGGACATGCCACCATATACATGAAGATCATTATTATATTTTTCCACAGTATTAATTTCAAACTCAAACTGTATTTTCCCTTTTCCACAAATGTATCAATTGGCCAATATATGCCAATCACTTGGATTATAAAGTTAATCAGTTAACAAACCGGTCTTTGCTTTCAAAGAACTCTGGTTGGAGAGAGAGGGACAGGAAGGAAGTGAGGGGAGGGCCACATTATAGTCCAGTTGTATCTTTCCATGTGGCTTAACAGAAATAGGTGCCAGGAATAACTGAACACGAGAAAAAAGGAATGAATTCTGCCTGGAGCTATCAGTAAAAGCTTCATAGGACAGGAAACAATTGAACTGGGTCTTGAAATATGAATCAAAATTCTTTATGATCCTGAAATCTTCCTAATCGTCTCTTTCCCTCTTCAGTTAGGTAACCACATTTATATTCCAAATTGTCCCATCTTTCAGTTTTACCCTGTCCTTTATTACTAACTCTAATCTCCACTCCATAGCCAGTGGACAGCCTAAAATCTCTCTGATCTTGCTAGGGGTTCTTGATGAGGCTGAAGGCTGTTTTACTCAGCCTGGATCCTGTTTCCTGCGGCCACTGTGGCCACTGAATCCTTGTCTTCGCTCTGAGGCTCATCTTTTGAAATAAGTCTGCCATTCTCTCTGCAAATCCTGCCTTCCAGGCCCAGGGAGTCTTGACTGCCCCCTCCCAACCCTTGATTTGTGGCTGTGTGAAGCCGACTTTGCTTAAAGGTTTGACAACTTGGAAGGAAGGCAGGACTGAGGGGAGAATGAGGACTGAAATCCAAGCCTTGTGCCTTACTTGGGTCTGGAGAGGAAGAAACATCTTTTTCTAATTAACCTAAACATGCTTTATGGGTTAGTGGCAGCCCTGAGGGACATTATACCCTAGCATAACCAAACAGCCTCTGATTGAAATTTTTAAAATGTTTATCACTTGTGTCCTTGGTAAGATTGCCAGATTTAGCAAATAAAAATATAAGACACCTAGTTAAATTTGAATTTCTGATAATCTTTTTAGTATAAGTATGACTCAAGCAATATTTGCAATACACTTACTCTAAAAACTGTTTCTTGTTTACTTCAAATTACAACACAAGATGTCCCATGAAATTTGATCTAGCAAATCTACTACCTGGGGGACATTACCAACATGTACAGCCCCTTAAGCTCATGATGGAGCTCTCCAGTCCTGCACGGCATTTTGCTCTTGCTTTCTACCTTTTCTTGTTCTCTCTCCAGCTCATTCCATTTCAACCACCCAAAGTCTTTTAATTTTTTATGGAGCATAGTCTAGCTGTTAGGCTGATTTTTGCCGAGACCGCTCAGTCTCTGCCCAGGAGACTCATCTTCATAACCAAACATAGTCTTTGTCCTAAATAAAAGCTGTTCTCTCCCAGAGAGAAATTCCTCAGCCAGTTCAAAGTGGCAAGCATTCCTCTTTCTTAGTTTAGTTACCTGGAAAATGAACAGAGTTCATCAGGGGAGGGAGTGACCCAATATAATTACAATAATCAGTCCACATCTTTATAGCAAGTAGTTACATACCTGCATGTAATAACTTTTGTTTGAAGAGATAATGATGCTCACATATATTCAATCTAGCAATTGATTCATAGAACTTAGAGTGTTAGGACTGAGAAAGATTATTTTAGAGATTTAGTCCATACTGCTTGGATTTGCAGGTGGAAGAACAGAGGCAAAGTGAGGGGCTGTGACGTGGTCAAATCCCCTTTTCCACTGCAAGCTCATGTTAGAACTTGAGTTTTTCTTGGTTTGCGGTGCTTGTTCTTGCCTCTCAGGAAATTCAAATGATTTGGCAAAATTTGCATTTTTCAGAGTACAGCCCCCTTTCTCCTTGCATGTGATTTTATCTGGTGGTGAATTTTATACTGTACTTCCCAGTTTGATACTTATTCAGCCTCCCTGGGAGACTTTTAAGTGATATGTTCCTTCCTAGGCCTTTATATGTGTCACTGCTGGACAACAGCAGTGGGGAATTAGCTTCTCTCTGCCCCATTACCCTGGTACTGCCAAGGAGTTAAATTTACCCATGAAAAAGTTAATGCATTCATGTTATCAGTGTCATGGTAATGAAGAGTGAGCTCTCACTGGTTGAAGTATATGTGTCTTCTCACTGTAAAAATTTACTCTATGGATTCCTGGGCAAAAATGATTTCTTGTCAGTGTGCCATCACATAGTCATTGCTCAGCTTCTCCCTTAGCTCTTCTTGGAACCATTGCAGAAGAGCCCGTCTTATTGAGAATGTTTCCTTTTGCCATTTTTTGGTTTTGCTAAATTGGTTGACTCAGTAGATGTTAAACACTATTTCCTGACCTTTCTAAGTTAGACTGTGCTGCTAAAGAGAGCCAGTCAGTCAAATTGCAGAAAAGCTGAACCTCTCTGGAGAAGACTTGACAATTTCCAGAACTTTTTTGTTTTTAATCTCCCTCTGCTGGTGAAAAATAATTCACATATATATTTTGTTCAAAAGCTGAATAATTTAAGGAAAGGAATTTGAGTCTCATGGTAACAAAATGCCTTTACTTAATTCTTGTTAATGATTTTGCCTTTTAAGTATAGAACGAGACATGAGTATGTCTGCCATGAGCTATTACAGTCTGATCATTTCCTGGCTGCAGCTAAGAAGGAACCCAAGTTCTCTTTCACTGTGTATTTATCTGTACCATATTTTACAAATGTGAAATACAGCAATCCTTAAACTTATACTACCCTGTGCACATTTTTTGGCATTTATGACAAATTGGAAGTTGTTGGAATTGCAATGAGCTAGGAAAATGGGATGGAATACCTTGCTTTTTTGGCTAATCTTTTCTTCCTTTGGTTTACTGCTTTTTGTCAGCTGAGGAACATGAAAATTAGATATCTCTGCCTATTAGAATCATACCCAAAAATAAGAGTTAAGAGTCCCAGAGTGAGTTCCTTTCTGGAAAAAACATGTGCACACCATAACAGTGCAAACAATAAATAGAAGAATCAACACAAAAAATTCCTTTAGTGTCCATAGTTTTCCAAATGTATTTTTGGTGCTCAAAGAAATTTTATGCTTCTTTTTATATTTTAGGTGACTTCCTTGTGGTTGAAGATGGTAGGTACATAGCCTCCAGAGAAGTTAAATATTAATGTGTTATTTTAATTCTTGGCATTTGAATTAAGGGGAGAAAAGAATGAAAAATTAAAAACAAGTCTCATATTTTTATTTTTTATGTATGTTATCATTTCTATACATTCAGCTCTACAGTATACACCCAAATTTATGAAAGCTTCTTCGCTGAAAAATAATGTGGAGAACACATTGAAGTTATAACATAACTTATAAATATGAAACACATCTTTTTTGTCCATTTGGGCTCTAAAAGTGCGGATAATCCTTTTTCCTGTGAGGAACTATTTTCACATATTTTACCTATTTTTAGAATGCCTATGCTAATTCTGAGGAACGAGTAGAGATGATTAGAACATAATTCTTGCCTTCAAGTTGCTGCCAGCTTAGTAGGGGAAAGAATCTACATACGGAAACAATGTTGATGAGAAGCATGAATAAAAGGCTCAGTCTGGGCACTACTTATGATAGCATGACCCACAACTTCATGTGTGTGAGTTTATAAATCTGTAACATAAGAGTTAAAAGTACATGAAATACAAAACATTCTGGGACTCGACAATGTAAACATATGTGATCCATGAAACCACAGTACTTCCTATGCCATTTACTGCTACTTCTTCAGCATCACTATAAAAGCTGGCACACAACAGGTGCTCAGTTGTTGACTGGATGATTTGATGGACGGAGAACATTCCAAAGAACTCAGAATAAGGATAACTCATTTTAGATAGAATGATTAGTTAAGATTATAAAGGAGACAGTATTGGAAACAGGTGAAAATTTGGAATAGAAGGCAGTTGAAAGCAATTTGCATTGAAGGGAAGATGTACTGCAAAATGGAAAGAATGTAGGGCTTATACTCAGAAGATTTGAGTTCAAATCTAAACTCTCATATGTCCTTGAGTAATTTTCCAGACTTGTCAAAGTCTTAGCTTTTTCATGTATGTATAAAGTAAAGAATGGGACTGTCTTAGTCAGCTTTCCTTTTGCTGGACCCAATAGTTAACACTGATAATTTAAAAGAGGAAAAGAGGCTGTGGATATAGCTCAGTGGCATAAGTGCTTGCCTGGCAAACCTGAGGTCATGATTTGATTCTCAGTACAAAAAAATAATCATAAATAAAAGAGGAAAGGTATAATTTGGCTTCCATCTTGAGGGGATTCTGTCCATGGTTGGCTGGCTCCAAGTAGGATGATTGTGGTAAAAGGGTATGGTAGAACAAAGATGCTTAGCTCATGGCAGCTAGGAAGCAGAACAATGCCAGACAGAAGGGGTAAAGGACCAGATATAAACCTATAGATTATGCCTCCATGACCTACTCAGATACACCTAGAAGTGTCGTCCACAAATTTCCTGGGAAGATCTCACAATCAATAAAGTTGATATTTTACCCTGACACATCACATCTCTTGTCAACTTCATAGTCAAATATTTCCTAAAATCATATGTAATCTCCAAATAAACATAATGACAAGCTAATAATTCCACCTAACATGTTGTATCTTTCCTGTGTACAACTGAGAAGGTAATAAGCCCTTCCTCAAAATCTCAATATTTCTGGCATTTTTTAAACATGTAACTCAAATGCTCTCTTGAGACTTAAGGCAAATTCATAGGTGTGAAGTTATGTAATCATAGAAAACAAGTTAAGCTTCTGGGAAGGTGGCAGAGTGGTGAGCACCAACAAATCAGCCTCTCAGAGACTTGGAGTCCAGGCACTGGCATATAGTAATGTAAGGAATAGAAAGAGGGAGGTTGATCCCCTGGACCCAGGAGGGATCTGAAGGGAAAATTGGAGCCCATAGGGAGAGTGAAGAGAGTAACATCAACACAGAAGAGAGAGATGGCAAGTGCCACTTTCTCCCTGACTCCTGGCTCACTGTGAGAGAAGAAGATCAAATCTAGATGCACAGTAATAGTGAATGAGTTTATAGACCTTCACAGAGAGATGTACCAGTGGAAAGGAACAATGGATGTAGCAGCAGCTGGTGAGTGACTCCAGTTCAAACCTCCCTCGGACAGGGTGATTGCTGGATATCATTTTAGGAAGGGGCCAGCTGAACCTGGGATTCAGAGCAGGCATGGATTGGCTTCATCTTGGGACTCCCAGTGTCTGGATTAGGGGCAGCCTTGGGAGATGGTCAGGGACAGAGAGTTGAGTTCAAGTTAGCAGGAGATACCCAGAGTGTGTTGGGCCAGACAACTCAGGTCTCAGTGTCACAGCTGAAGACGAGGATCAGCCTGAATTTCTGTGGAGCTGAAAGTACAGTCTTGACCTGAGGATGTAGCTCAGTGGAACAGCACCTGCCTGGCAAGTATGAGGTCATGAGTTTGACTCCTGGTACAAAAAAAAAGTGCAGTCTTACTGGAATTACCTCCCACCCTTCCCTAATTCTACTGCAGGCTTGCTGGGATTATGCAATACAAATCTGGGCTCTGTCTGGCTTCTTTGTTTACCAGTGACAGCAGAGATATGCTTTGAGCTAGGCATTTATGTTTTCTTGATTATTTGTTCTTGGTTTTTTTTTGTGTGAACATTGTTTTTAGTTCTTTTATTGCTTTGTTCTTGTTTTTGCTTCTTCCTTATTTCTTTTCCTGCTGTCTTCCTTACTAGTTTCTCAAAGTTTGGGTAATTTTTCTTTGCCCTTCAGCGTTGTCTCTAATCTCTAGTTTTTCTTCTATTTCTTTACTTTTTTGTTATCCCTTGTAAATTTTCTCCCATGAAGGTAAATTGCCCTCCTGAGTGGATATTTGCTGTATATAATTTTCTGTTTTGTTTTAGATTTTGTTATATAGCTATAAATTTTGTTCTTGTGGTTAAAGGTGGCAAATTAATAGTTACTAGAGGTTGTCATTTTCTACACTGTGGTTGATGCTACTGTTATTACTGACAGTACTAGTTTAGCCAAGGTGATATAGTTGTGATCAGTTGTTCTTTCTTATATGCCAAAACCAAGATTGTCTGAGGATTGTAAACAATGCCATAATCCAGTACCAAAGAACTGAGTGGTAGGCCAAATATGCGGCATCATCTCATCTCTAATAAATTGAAGAGGTAGGAGCTTGTGACAGATTGAAAAGCCAAAAGCCAGTTACACCTAGAAGAAATATCTGAAAAGTAATCATTTCCTAAGGGCCTCTTGATACCAGTAATAAAGCTACCTACCATAAGCAATTTACAAGTATCAATAAAGGAAACAAATTTAAAAAGTAGAAAATGAGAAGGCATAGGAACAAGATGCAACCTAAGACTTCCAGATTGCCCCAGGTAAATCCAGGGGGCCAGTGAGGTGGAAGAAATCAAAAGCTACCCACCTGAACTTTCTGAAATGGTAGTGGCAGAAGTAACAAAGCAGATGAATAAGGTTCCAGAAAAAAGCAAATCAGAAATAATTTTTCAGGTAACTAAGGAAAGTATGACCACAATAAAGGAAATGGTTAGAGTAGATACAGATGAAAAATAAATGATCTTAGAGAAATTCATGGGAACCATGAATACCCAACATAGGAAACAAATGGATTCTATGAAAAGATTCAAATGGATATCCAGGACATTAAAAGTTCTGTTTAAAGTATACGCAGCAGAATTACCCATTGTGAAGAAAGAACATCATACTGTTATGGTTTATGTCTGTGTGTCCCCTCCAAAGCCTCATGTGACCATGGGGCAGGCTATTAGAGTTGAATGATTGTGGGTGTGAGAGCTACAGCCGCCCTGGGGTGGATAGTTTGCATATGTAAGGGAGAGGAAAAGAGTGCTTGAGGCCATTCTTCCCCCATTCTGCCCTGGTGTGTGTTTGTTGCTTTTGCTGTGTTCTGTCACCATGAGCTGCAGCCCTCTGCCATGTGCCCCTCTGCCTTGTAATCTGCCAAGTAAGGGCTGAAACCTCCACAAGCTGTAAGCGAAATAAACCTTTCCTTCCTTAATTTTGGGCATCAGGTATTTTGTTCCAGCAATGAGAGAAAAGTAACCAAGACAGAATTTGGTACCAGAGGAGTGGGGTCGTTGCTGTGACTATATCTGACCATGTGGTTCAAGAGCCTTTGGAAATGGCTTGTGGGAAGTGTTTGGAAAGATTTGGAGTTGTCCCCTGAAAAAGAAGCGCTAGAACGCCTTTGGCTGTTCTGTTTGGGAGATTCTGGTCAGAGCTCAGAAGACCAGTAGGCTAATAGAAATCGTGCTGGTAAAGACCAGGTTTGGGAGGTTTCTGCTGGGAAAAAGGACTGCATTGGTTGTTGGACTCCAGATGATGTGTGCTATGGCTTGGCAGAAAGTTTGTCTGCGTTTTGCTCCTGTCCAGAGACTTTGCCTAAGACTGAGATTAAGGGCGGCAGAGGACTGATTAATCTGGCAAAAGAAATTTCAAGGCAGGTAGACGTTGGGGCAGTGGCATGGCTATTGTTGGGAGCTTTTAGCCAGATTTATATTGAGAAGCAAGAACAAAGAGCCCAGCAGGATGATTTAAAATGTTGTGAGTTTGGCCAGAAAGGAAGCTGCAGTAATGCTGTGGACTGCAAAGGTGGAGCTGAGGAGATCTCCATTCCTGAGAAGGAACAGGAGAATAAAAAAGATGGCCTGAGGGCATCACAAGAAGCAGCAAGTCTCCACCCTTTGCAGCCTCAAAACTGCAAAGGTGAAAGACATTGCCTTGAGGAAAAAGCTGCTGAGTGCCCTGTTCCAGAATGGCAGTGGCGGCCACCCCAGATTCCAGAATGGTGGCAGCATAGAAAATCTGCTTCTCAGAATTGGATTCAGGGTGCCCAGTGATCCAAGCACTCGACCCCTGTGGCCAAGAGAGAGGAAAACTTGGCTACTGCTCCAGGTGGCAGCAGACCTTGTCATCATCCACGTGGCCCTGGCTTTAGGTGCATGGAGAATGCATGAGTTCTGAGGTTTAAGAGGATCCACCAAGATTTCAGAAGGCCTGGGAGGCCAGGCAGTGTGCCCCTGAGAGGGCAGTGTGTGAGGCTGTGAGTGTGAAGCAAAAGGTGCCCTGGAGACCTCAGAAGTTTAGAAAAGCCAGGACCATGGATCGTCTAAGGAAAACTGCCCCGAGGGAGCAAAACAGGCCTAAGAGAGAAGTCATGGAAGCTGTAACCACCAGAAATGCCACAGGGTTGGACTCATGCAAGCCCTTTGGAGCTCACAATGTGCCACAAGTTGCTTCAGATGCCACATGTGGAATTACAGGACATGATGTTAGCCCTGCTAGATTTTGCACTTCCTTTGGTCCCAATGCTCTGTGCCCCCTGTTTGTTCCTTTTGGAATGGCACTGCTTATTTTGTGCCATTGAATGTTGGAAATGTTTAACTTTTCATTTGTACAGGGGCTGACAGCCAAGAGATTGCCTTTCATCTTGGAGGAGACTTGGGACTTGGACTCGTCAGCAATGCTGAAACTGTTAGGACATTGGCAACTCTTGCAGATGGACTAAATGCTGTTTGTATAAAGGGATGGGCATGAGTTTTCGGGGGGCCAGGGGTGGAATGTCATGGTTTATGTCTGTGTGTCCCCCCCAAAGCCTCCTGTGGCCATGGGGCAGGCTATTATAGTTGAATGATTGTGGGTGTGAGAGCTACACCCACCCTGGGGTGGATAGTTTGCATATGTAAGGGAGAGGAAAAGAGTGCTTGGGGACATTCCTCCCCCATTCTGGCCTGGTGTGTGCTTGCAGCTTAGCTGTGTTCTGCCGCACTGAGCTATATAGCTCTTTGCCATGTGCCACTCTGCCTTATAATCTGCCAAGTATGGACTGAAACTTCCACAAACTGCAAGCGAAATAAACCTTTCCTTCCTTAATTTTGGGCGTCAGGTATTTTGTCCCAGCAGCGAGAAAAATAGTAACCAAGACACATACCTAGAAGACAGATTTGCAGTTAGTGATCCTCAAAAGAAAGACTCCTAAAAAATAGAAAAGGGTCATGAAAAATCAATCCAACAGCTGCTAGATGATGCAAAGAAGAATAACATAAGATTGATCAGAATCAATGAAAAATCAAAAGAGGATACAGAGGACATTAAAAAACTGTTCACAGAAGTAACAGCAGAAAACTTCCCAAGCAGGGAAAAAGAATTTAACATATAATTAGTGAGGCATACAGAACCCCTATTATCCATGATCAAAAAAAATTACACAAAGGCATACTTGTCAAGCTTCCATAAATTCAACACAAGAACAGAGTATTAAAAGTTGTTAGAGAAAAGAAACAAATCACAATAGAATGAATCCACTAGGCAAGGCAGGCAGTTAAATAGAGGGGAAATAAACTGACCCAACAACAGGAAAGTAATATGACAAGGGTAATTCAATGCACGTCAGTTATAACCATCAATGTTCTCTAAATGGTCTCAATTTACTATTCAAAAGAAACAGATTGACAGAATGGATCAAGAAACAAGATCTAACAATATTTGCATACAAGATACATATTTAACTCAAAAATAAATCCATAGACTGAAAATCAAAAGATTGAAAACAATACTCCCTGCAACAGGAACCCAGAAAAAAGCATGGGTAGCTATTCTATTTGCAGACAAAGTGGATTTCAAGCCAAGACTGATCAAGAGAGACAAAGAATGTCACTGCATACTTGTTAAGGGAACAACCCAAAAGAAAGAAACAACAATCACAAATATATATAGACCTAATACCAGGACACCCAGTTATACAGAGCAAACATTGATGGACATAAAAATCAAATAAGCACTGATATAAATCCACTGGGGGTCCTCAATACCCCACTATCATAAATAGATCAGCCTGGTGTGGTGGAGCATGCCTGCAATCCTAGCACTCAGAAAGCTGAGGCAGGAGGACTGCTATGAGTTTGAGGCCAGGCTAAGTTACATAAATGAGTTGAAGGCCAACCTCAATGACATAATAAGACCCTGTCTCAAATGAAAGGAGAGGAAGAAAAAACAATTACATCAACTAGACAAAAAACAAAAGAAAAAGAAAAGAAATATCAGAGCTGAAACAAACCTGTGAACAAATGGACTTAGTGAATATCTACAGAGTGTTCCACCTCATAACAAGAGAATACACTCTCTTCTCAGGAGCACATATGACTTTCTCCAATATATAACACATACTGGCTCACAGAAATGCTTAAGCAAATGCAGAAGAACTGAAAGTATCCCATGCATATCACCTGATCATAGTGCAATGAAGTTGGAAATCAAAGGCAAAGGAAACCACAAAAACTACATAAACACATGAAAATTAAATAACACCTCCCTGGGCAACCAATGGGTCACAGACAAAATTGAACAAGAAATTACACAGTTTGTATAATTACATGATAATGCTGATACTACATACCAGAATTTATGGGACACAATGAAAGTGGTCCTGTGAGGGAATTCATGGTGGTGAATTCTGAGATTTGAAAAACAGAGTGAGCTCAAATAAATAACCTAATAATGAACCTCGACATATAGGAAAAAAAGCAAGGTAAACCCAAAGCATATATGAGAGAGGAAATTATAAGGATCAAAGCAAAAATTAATGCAATAGGTACTAAAGAAACAATACAAACAATGAATTGAAGAGTTTTTTTGAAATATTAAATAAAATAGACAAACTCTTAGCCAACCTTATCAAAAAAAGTAAAGACTCAAATCCACGCAATTAGGAATGAAAAGGGTGAAATCACAACAAATCCTGCAGATATTTAGAAGATCATCAATACTTACCTTGAGAACTTGTATTGTAATAAGGTGAAAAACGCAGAGGAAATGGGCAGATTTCTAGATATGTATGACTTATCAAAGCTGAATCCAGAAAATATACAAGTTATAAATAACTCAATATCCATTAATGAAATTGAAGATTTAATTAAAAAATATACAAGTTATAAATAACTCAATATCCATTAATGAAATTGAAGATTTAATTAAAAAACTACTAAAAATAAGAGCCCAAGCCCTGAATTCTATGAGACATTTAGGGAAGATTTAATGCCTATACTCCTCAAAATCTTAAATGAAATTTAAAAGGAAGCAATACTCTCAAACTCAATGCTGTAAGTAAGAATTACTCTAATACCAAAACCAGAAAATGTTCCAACCAAAAAATACAACTACAAGCCAATCTCCCTAATCATCAAAGATGCAAAAATCCTCACTAAAATACTGGCAAATTGAATGCAGCAAATCATTAAGTAGATTATACACCATGACCAAGAAGGATTCATCACAGGGATGAAGGAATGGTTGAACATATGCAAATCAGTAAATGCAATACACCATATTAACAGAGCCAAGGTCAAAAACCACATGATCATCTCAAAAGATGCAGGAAAATCATTGGAAAAAGTCCAACACTCATTCATAATAAAATCTCTGAAGAACTTCGAATAGACGGACTTTATCAATCTGATAAAAGCCATCTATGACAAACCAATAACCAACATTATACTAAATGTTCAAAAACTGTGAGTTTTCATCCTAAAATAAGGAACAAGTCAAGCATGTCCACTATCAGCACTTCTGTTCAATATTAGAGTAACTAGACAAGAGAAAGTAATAAAAAGAATAAGAATAAAGGAAGTTAAATTATCAATATTTGTGGATGACATGGTACTGTATACAGAAAACCCCCCAAAACTCCACCAAAGGACTTTTAGATTTAATAACCAAATTCAGTAGCATGGCTGGGTACAAAACCAACACTTAAAAATCAATAGCTTTCCTGTACACAAATAACAAACTCACTGAGAGAAAAATTAGGGCACAAAACACCTTTTACAAGAGCATTGAGAGGGGCTGGGGATTTAGGTCAGCGGCAAAGCGCCTGCCTGGCAAGTGCAAGGTCGTGAGTTCGGTTCCTGGTACCGGAGAAAAACCAAA
>NW_004955489.1:5851254-5876873 GCF_000276665.1 Chinchilla lanigera
GTGCTGGGAAAACTGGCTTTCCACATGCCAAAGATTACACCTAGATCCATACATCTCACCATGCACTAAAGTAAAATTTAAATTGATCAAAAATCTAAATGTTAAAACAGAAACACTAAATCTGCTGTAAGATAGAATAGATAAAACTCTTGAAGACATAGGTATAGGAAAAGATTTTATGAACAAAATTCTGATCACATGGAAACTATTACAAAGATCCAACAAACGGGACCTTGTCATACTGAAAAGCTTTTGCAGAGCAAAAGAAATCACCAACAGAGTGAAGAGGCAACCCACAGAAAACACAAAGTATTTTACCAGCCATTCCTCAGGCAAAGGACTAATATCTAAAATATATAAAGAAACCCCCAAAAATCAGACTACCCAAATTTAAACACCCAGTCCAAAAATGGGCATCTGAAATGAATAGATGCTTCTTAGATGAGGAAGAACAAATGGCAAATTAATACATGAAAAATCATCATTTGTGAAATGCAAATTAAAACAACACTGAAGTTCCATCTTACTCCCAAAAGAGTGGCTGTTATCGAGAAATCAAACAATCACAAGTGCTGGTTATGCTGTGGGGAGAAAGAAATGCTTCTCCACATCTGGTGGAAGTCTTAATTGGTATAACGAATATGGAAAAGGTTCAGTCTATGATTGGCTGGCGCTAAAGAGGGAACATCATGGTGGAAGAGTGTGGCAAGTCAAAGATGCTTAGTTCATGGCAACTGGAAAGCAGAGTGGGGGAACAGTACCAGAAAAGAAGAGGTAAGGACCAAATGTAGACACCCAAAGACACACTTCCATTACCCACTTGAACACATCCCTCAGTGAGCTCCACCAATTCCCTCAGCAGATCCCAGTATCAGTCAAGTTATCACTCTATCCAAACCAGAAAGGATGGTGCCAATCACTTCAAAGGTTTGTCATGAGGATTAGAGGAGATAATATAGGGTATGTGAAAACATCTGATGCAGTGGTCAAAAATGTGAATCTGTAGGAGTAACAAGAATCAAACAACTATGGAGTAGAAATAAAGTATCAGTAGCTACAGATTGGTGAATATATTGGGTAGACATAGAGTACAGTTGCAAAATAAATTAAATGTAGACTTTGTAGAGATAGGCACGGTGTGATTAAGAGCATGGAATTGTCTCTAGGTCTGCTTCTATATTGACATAGAGAAAAAAAAACAAACAAAACTTAGGCCTTTGGCCTGTATTCAATGTCTATGTTTTTCTGTACAGCCCCAGTTTGCTTCGCATGTTCTTTTATAAAATGGAAGGCCTGCTCTGAGATTTATACAAAAGTTAATAAGCACAGACTGTGGTTCTGAAAAGAGTGTCAATAAAGCAGCATTTGTGTGCCTTCATCATTCCAAAAGAGAATGCTTCTGATGCCGGGTCAGAATTACATAGTCTTATAGTATTAAAAATAAATTAACAACAAAAAATGAAGTTACATGCAACCTGTAGTAGTTAACCAAAAGCAAAGATATTGGATATGGGGTTGGAAGCTGTATGGCCAGAGGTGACAGATTTTGATCCTGAGAGAAATGTGGTGTTATGGATGGTATGAGGTTGTCTTCAGAAATTGTAGCTTTTTGGAAAGATGCTGTATTTGCCTTAGTTTGAGTGTGAGATGCTACAGAAGTTAGTTAGTGATCAGCCAATAGAGGAATAATTTGCTAAAGTTAATGTTTTTGAGCATCATTTGCATAAAAGCCACAATTGACATTGAGTAAATTGTCCTCTACCTCCTTTCTGATCCACTTATGGACCTTAATATGCTTCCAAATAAGATTTAACATTCTCTAAAGAGTTACTGTGTGCAAGGCATTTTATAAGTGTTTTACAGAAATTATTTCAGTTAATACTCATAAGAAACATGTGGGTATGCATTGATTTCATTTTACAGGTAAGGAAAGTGAGGTACATACATACAAAATTATTTACTCCATGGAGCTATATTCAAATGTGATGCTGTCATTGAAGTGCATGCATATTTCTTGGATATAGTTTTGCAGTTAAATCTAAATTGCAGCAAAAAAGTAATTTTCTGAAGTATAAGTATATCCCATCCCAAATTTTGGCTATACCTAGCCTAAAATATTATCCAGCATTGATTTGAAATTCAAATTTATTGGTGGGGGTCCTGTATTTTTATTTGATAAATCTAAATGCTCTATTTCTGGGGCATAATTAGAAGAGTTAACCCCTAGTATTCCACCTCTGTCTCTTTTACTTAGAGTTAAGTCTGATTTGCTTAACTCCTTATTCCTTGACTGTTTTATCCCATGACTGCACCATAGTTGGGCCCTTACATCATATCAGATGTTCCTGAAGCCAGGCACATGAATTCTATCCTATTCAATCTTGCTATCCTTCTTTCTGGACCTATGCTATAGGGGCCAAGCTGCACTGCAAATCTTCTTACCAACATTTCAACATATTCCATTGTCAGCCTGAGATCAGCTGTGTTTGGTCTCTACTCCCTTGTTTTTCATAGTCCATCCTCTTTGCTTTACTTCTATTTTAATCAGAAGAGAAATGGATCATCAGTAAAGAAAGTGAGGAGTGAAAATAAGAAAGAGTTAACAAGCGGTAGGGATATATTCATGGTGGGTGTGAGGATTGAAGAGGGGAGGAATGACACAATCAAGGGTACTGAGGAGGTAAACATGAGCTAAACTTTTTCACTGCTCTTACTTTTCCTCCTTCCTATGCTCCAGTTCCCATTTTCCTACTGAGAATTAACTGAGTATCCTATGCTTCAGATGATTTTCCTCTGCATTAAATTAATTCAGTTGTTTTCAACTGAAGTTTTTACATTTGTACACGTGTTGACTGGAATTTAAGGGAAAAATTCCAAAAATTACTAACTTTAAATTTTCTATCCATTTGTATCTACAATTAGTTGCCAGTGCTGAATATGTTCAAGAGACTTTTTGGAAATAGATAGAGTTTAAATATTTAATGATTCCAGTTCAAATTACTTGAGATAAAAGAGTAATACCTGATATGTATCTGATAAGTGCCTCTTGGGTCCCATTCAAATCATAATCAGAGACTTTCTTTGGGCCCCAGGAGTGCAGGTGAGGTCTCTCAGGAGAACATTGCTCTCTTGAGAGACCACTTCTGGCTAGAACTATATGGCTTATTTTCTCATCACGACAGTTCCCCAGAAATGGTCATGTCCAAGCCAACAATTGGTTCTTAATGATTGACAATCTCTAAATTTAAGCTACTTTTATACAGTCAAGTGTCATCCTAAAGGAAGGTAAACATAGGCCCTTAAGGTTAGTAGTAAGCAAGCCTAGTGTGTTGCTGACAGTTGCTGTTTACCCTTTAATTTGTAATTCACCCCTAAAAGGATTTGAAGTCACTTGTAATGAAATAGGCAGTAGAAGATAAAAAATAAGCAAAGGCATTGACAGTAGGAAGGGAGAAATGAAAAAGTGCACATGGCTCTCCTAGATTGTGTCCAGTGCATTCTCAACTTGGTGATTTTATGTCTCTGGTGATTTATTTAAGTTGGGTAACTACATATTCTTGTTTTTCTGAATTACCATATGACTTGGCATTTCTGGCTAGATCTTTACTCTAGTAGTGTCAACTTTGAGACCTGGATCTTTCCTTACTTTGTTGAGTAGCTATGAGATCAGTTTTCTGGGCCTCCTTCTAGGAATCTGGAAGTCATGGCTAATTACTCTTTGACTGTGAAATACAAGGTTATCTTTAGTTCTTGTTCAACACAGGGCCCTGGGTGTCTGTTTAACTGGATGTTTATGATCTTTGGTTATCACCTTATATCATCAGAACCATAGGCAAATTGTACTGGCAATCTGTAACTTGTAAGTTGTCTCTTACTGAAAGGGTCTATTTCTCCCCATTAGAGCATTAGTTTTACATAAGATCTTCCATGTAATTGGTTAATGCTGTTATCACTCATGTAGTCAATAACACTGAACTTCAATACAATCCTTATCATTATCACTAATAATAGCTCAGGGCTTTACTAGAAGTGGTTATGCTTATTTCCTGGAAAATGTGTGTGTATAAGTTCAACTTACTATGACTACCCAAAATGACTGCAGCACACCACCAGCCACGTAACTGGTAATTTGTTTTGTGTTGCAACTGTCAGAAGAGCTCCATTTATTTAGTTGACTTTGGGTTAAAGGCTAATTTTTTTTTCTTTGCCCATCAAACATCACTTTTTTTTTTTTTTTGCAGTGCTGGGTATTAACCCAGGGAACTCATGAATGGTACACATGTTCTGTCACTGGGCCATACTATCCCCCATTTTAAATTATAGTTTTCTTGATCTGACTTGCAAGAGAGACTGAGAAATTCTTTTTGTTATTTTATATGCTAGATTTCTGAATGGCATTTGGAGCAACCAAAATATTATTCTGTTAATACCTTCAGCTATCACTACAGCATACATACTATAGGAACTGAAATGATTAAATATTTTGTTTCGGCAGTTTTCATTGTATTATTGTAAGGGGTTGATTGGTCTATATCCTGGCAGGTTCTAGAATGTTCTGCTACTATATTCCTTCTATATACTCTTCATTTTCCTTATTGAAAACTTCTTGACTCACATGTATATTATCTTGATTTTCTTTCTTATCAGATCCAGTTATTTTTAGCTAAAATGTCTTTGCCTTTCAGCATGTGTACACTGGACTTACACGAGCTGATTCCAAAGTGCTAACTTCTTTCACTGCCACTCATTAATTTTAATTAAACTGTTTATTTTGACACGATTATAGATTCACACACAGTTGATAGAAACAGTACAGACTTTATCCACTTTCACCAGTGGTGATAGCTTACAGAAGGTATAATAAAATTTCATACCTGGGATATTGACTCTGATACAATCAGCATACAGAAGAGTTTTTCTCATCACGACAGTTCCCCAGAAATTGTCATGTCCAAGCCAACAATTGGTTCTTAATGATTGACAATCTCTAAATTTTATACAGTCAAGTGTCATCCTGAAGGAAGGTAAACATAGGCCCTTAAGGTTAGTAGTAAGCAAGCCTAGTGTGTTGCTGACAGTTGCTGTTTACCCTTTAATTTGTAATTCACCCCTAAAAGGATTTGAAGTCACTTGCAATGAAATAGGCAGTAGAAGATAAAAAATAAGCAAAGGCATTGACAGTAGGAAGGGAGAAATCAAAAAGTGCACATGGCTGTCCTAGATTGTGTCCAGTGCATTCTCAACTTACAAAGATCGATCACCTTGTTGTGCTGTAATCTTGTCCACCTCTCTTCCCTGTTCAGTTTTTTCTATATTCACATGAGTCTGTCTCCTCAATTCCTTTTGTAAGTAGGTGGAGTTCTTCTACCTTCAATAAATCCTAGATCCAGTGAATTATCAGAAGAAAACAACCATATTCTATGGGTTTCTCAATATGCTCCAGTTATTTATATGTAACAAACCTCAAGTGTGAGCAGTAACAGAGATTATTTGAAACTAACTTTAGGTCACTTATTAGGTCAAAGAGGGTGAGGGTGAGAGGATTCAGATGAAGGACTCACTAAAGCCTTTGTAGTGATCAGGTATTGAGGTATAAGCAGTGGGAAATGCAGACTATTGTTAAGAGAAGAAGGAAGGTTCTAGACTATGTTCTGAAAGTGTGACTATCCAATAATAAAAAAATTCAATATTCAATAGATTGCAGTAAACTATTTGCTTATGAAAACCTGCACAGAAATATTTGAAGCTCCAGTCTGTATGGGTAGGACTGGGGCACATGGTAGGAAGGGCTAATGCTATTAAGCCAAATGGTCTCTGTTGCTTCTGTTTGAGGTGCTGAAGTGGTAGATGTAGCCACTGAGAATAAGGTTCGACCTCCTTGAGAAGGGCCCTGGTCAACACTGGAGTGTGGTATAGCTGGTTTGCAGGGTTGATACTAAGCCCTAATAAAGAAACTGAGATAAAAAGCCAATAGACTTTAGGAATTAAGAAAATATTCCAAGCAAATCTCAGCTATGAACACTCCATAACTTAGTTTAATGTGATGTACGTTTATAATTTTATACCAAGTTCTGAGCCAAACTTAACATAGTAAGAATCTGAGAGGCCAGTGGATATAGTCAACATTAAACAGGCCTAAGATCATATGAGAGTGGCTAGACATAGTCTAGATCCTATATTTATGTGTACTAGAGATGGAATCCAAAGATTTAAGCATGCTAAGCACATGCTCTACCACTGAGTTACACCCCTAGCCTGAGATCTCAAATTTTGTCATGGCTGGGATTTTCATAAGACTCTCTGCTACTAAGGAGTTGTTTTAGTGTCTACTCTATTCCATGACTAGCTCATTATGAGGGCTAAAATTGAAAAGCAAATAGTTGGATAGATAGATAGATAGATAGATAGATAGATAGATAGATATGAGGCAGAAGGCAAGGGCTAGCATTTTATATCAATTCCATATTCCTTTATCATCAGAGTATTACAAGGAACATTTAACACTCGGAGGTCAGTAAACAGATTGGTGTAGCTTTATGTCACCAAAAACAATATTGGAGTTCTGAAAAACCTATAGATAACTGAAAGACCATGAATGTTTTGCTTAGGATCAAAAAAGCTTTCATTAACTTCTTTAATCTGTGTAACAATATTTCAAACTATTTTTCATGCCTTCATTTTTGCTTGAACCAGCAATCAAAATCTCAAGAGGATACAATGAATTAGAATGTGCCCTAAAATCAAGTGTGAAGAGTCATCAATCAAAGAGAGAGATTATTTGGGGAACAGAAATTATTTGAATGACAAAGAAAAAAGCTGCTTGTTGATAGAAATATACACTCATGACTATTATTTCAGTGTTCATGTAGGTCATGAAACAAAACAAAAAGCCTAAGCCACATCAAAAAGAAATTTTATTGTAAACTTCTCTCCACTGCCTTGATTTTTTGCAAGTTAAGCTTTGTTGCCCTGTTTCTGTTGCCTTAGTGCATTGTCATCTCTTTGTCCTGTGTTTTCCTGATTTGTGTCCTCCATCTTGAAGGAAGTCTCCACAATTAGGTTTTTGCCATATTCTACCACCCAAATCAGGTACTCAGATATGGGAGGCCTTTATAATGAGTCCCTATCAAGATATGCTGACTAATTTAACAAATAACCCTCAAATGTCAATGCCTTAACATAATAAACATTTAATTTTAAGTCATGCAAAGTCCAGTGTTGAAGATCCAGCTCAGCTCTTTGTCCTTGATAGCTGTTTTCTAAATATTGACTCAGGGATTCAGCCTCCTTTCCTCTTGTGAAGATTGTCATCTTCAGTGTGAGCCTGAACTATTTCTCACTTCTGTTCAAGTATGTGCAATCACAAAATCCTTCTCCAGTCAAAGCCACCAATAAGAAATATGCTCTTTACTTAAATGATGTATCTGCAAAATAGGTGGGCATCTATTATACCAAAATCTGTATCATCTGATTGCTTACACTTTGGGGAGCCAGAAATAACTCCACTAAAATTAAATCATCAGCTGAGGGAAGTGGCATATGTCTGTAATCCTGGCTATTTGGGAGGCTGAAGCAGGAGGTTCCCAAGTTCCTGGCAAGCCTGGGCAACTTAGTCAGACCTTATATAAATAAAATAAAATAAAATAAAATGGAAAGACGATATAGCTAACATATGTGAGGCCCTGGGTTCAATGGTTCAATCTATAGCACATACACACACACACACACACACACACACACACACACACAGAGTCAGTACAGAAAATGAAATGCTGAATGATCTCACTTATATGTGGAATCTAAGAATGTCAAACTCATAAAAACAGAATAGAAAAGTGGTTACTAGCAATTAATTGGGGGGGAAAGCAGATGTTAGTCTGAAACTTTTAAGTTATAATCTGAATAATGTCTGGATACCTAAAGTATAGCATGGTGTCTATAGTTAATAATGTGTATTGAAATTTGGTAATATAGTGGATACTGGGCTTTCTCCCCCTGCTTCACACATGCATGCATGCTCACACAAAGGTAATTATGTGAGGGGAGAGATTAGCTTCATTGTGATCATCATTTCATAGTATTACATATCTCAGTGCATTACATTGTATGACAAGTATATATAGTTTTTATCAATTATATAACTCAGGTAAGCTGGGAAAAAATTGGAAGACCACTGAGAAAATAAAAATGAAATAATTGAAAATTCTGATCAAGTTCTCATGTTTGTTAAATACCATCACTTTGAGGTGTTATTTAAACACTGAGAGTGCTTTCCTTCGAACTGGCGTTTGATGGGGCCAGTTACATTCCCTGAGCTGTTTTCTCTGCTACTGGTTCCTGACACACAGCTATGAGAGTGACTCCTCCCATTCTGCCAAGGTGTCTCTGTCTTAAACGTTTTGCTGGGGACACCTTTCAGCATAGCAACAAGGCTAAATATATATGTATACGGATGGATTTTGCAAAGGTTAAAAATATTCCATTTGATTGTCCTGTCTCCCTGGATGCTATTAACTTGCAGAGACCAAGGAATAACCTGGGGTTCTTAATCTTCTGCACTTAATTCAGGTCCTGTTATTTATATAAGCATTTATTTCCCGACCAAAAGCTGCTGGTTTCCAAAGATAGGGGAATGGCTAAATAAATTTCACTATGAGGAGTGATAAAAATAGGGTGACTATCTTTAAAATTAAATTTATTATAGAAAAAGACACATTACCATAAGTCCATTTCAAAATACTTCTTGCTTTGAGCACACTTATTCCATTGGTCTTGCCAGTTTCTGAAGCTCTTCTGGAAGGCCTCATTAGTGTTTATAGTTGTAGGGTTGTGGCTGCCGCAATGGGCCGAATCAATTCAAAACATTTACCTTTTATAGTCGTCTTGATTTTGGGAAAGAGTCAGAAGTTGCACAGTGCGAGACCCCGTTAAAAAGGTGAATGAGGGCACAGTGTAATGTTTTCACAGGCTTGCCTTTCTCTCGGATGACACTTCACAGCGACACTCACTGTAGTATTTGATCAAACTCACCTTGCACATTTTGGCATATAAGAGGGCTTTAAATTTCCTCAGAATTTTAATGGCCATTAAAATGCTCCTAGTGTGAAATTTAATTTTAAATATACATAGTCTCAGTCTGTGTTTATATATGTGCATGAGTGTGCCTATATAGGTACAATAAAAAGATGGAAAGAAAATATATGAATGTGTTAATTGTGATTATCTTCGAAGTGGGATTATGGCTAATTTGTATATAAAAATTTGTTTGGGTTTCCTGAAGTTATAAACAAGCATGAATTACTTATAAGGAGAATGTTAGTAAGTGTACTTGTCAATCAAGTTCACCATCTAAACATTCTTGTGAAAATTACTAGAGGTTAGAGGAAGGGGGAGGTTTGACTATTTTCAGGTATACCTTCACCTGCAGAAATGTGGAGTAAGCTAGCATCCAAAACACTATTTATATAATTTTTTTCCCATTCCAAAATTTTACTGGTAAAACTTAACCTTTGCAGATGAACATTTCCATGTGAATTACAGACTTTATTTTTCATGGCAGAAGCTTATTATAGAATTATCAGTTGTAGAAGCACATGTCAGGATTAAGTCATGAAATTGGAATTCCTAGGTTGATGGCATTAGTCTTTCTTTTTTTTTGCACTGAAAGCAGCCAGGATTTCATAAGAGAAATAGCACAGGCTTTGGAGTCTTAGGTTCTGATATTGGCTCTGTCTTGTATTAACTGTATAACTTTTAGCAAATTGCTTAATGATTTCAAAAATTTGTATCTCAATCTACTGACTGGAAGTAATACCCGTATGACAAAATGATGAAGATTGTAGATAATAAATATAAGCCTAGCAAGCTACTTCCTCCTCAACTGATGGTACTTTAATAGCTGCAGCCCCTCCTACTACAATTATGGCTACTGATATTGCTACAATCATGACTTTCCTCTCCTTGAATGGGAATGGCATCACTGTGTCTTATAACTATGCTTAAGTTGAGGGATATGTCTGTTTGCTGTAGCCTAACATCCACTTCCAGTCAGGGCAATTCAGCTGGCTTGCACAGGCAGACAAACCTTCTCTACTTTCCCCTGCCCATCTAGCCATTAAGGGGTTAAGTTCTAATGAAGCAGGATGTGTTGGTTTGGGGGTTATTTTGCAAGGGAAAACAATATTATACAGGACACATATTTTATATGATTATTTATAATAGTCACCCAAAGAATGATATACAAGGGAGTACAGGAAATCTGTCTACACACTATAGACCAAGAATCCAGCTAAGGGTCTGGATCCCACGACAATGTCTTGCATGAGTCCAGCTTAAGACCTAGAGCTCATAACAATGCCTCCCACAAATTCAACTGGAAGCCCAGAGCCCATAACAATATCTCATGCAGGCCTGTTTCATGGATCTGCACTGGGAAGGCCCAAAGGTCAGTGGTGGAATCTAGGAAGTCTGTGCATGCAGGATGAAGGATCTGTGCTAGCAGGCTGAGAGATCTGCACTGGAGTCAGGAAGCAATGCTCAGAAGAACCACAGCTCCCCTAAAAGGTACCACAGCCATCCTCAGCAACAGTGAGGTCCCGAGCTCCTCTGATGATCAATATGGCCGAGTTCCCATCAGGAAAGCCAATGCAGCAAGCTTCTCAGGAGACCGGCAGTGCACCATCTTCCCCTTCAGAGCCAGGAAGTAATGCTCAAAGTGAGGACCAGAGCTTCCTCAAAGTAAATCGAAGCCATTCTCAGTGCCAACAAGGTCCCGAGATCCTCGGAGAATGAAAACAGCCAAGTTCATCAGGAAAGCCAGCATGAAAAGCTCCTCCAACAGAATCAACAGCTCCTTACAGCTTCCACTAGCTCCAACAGCCTCATTAGCCTCTCTCAGGTCCCAACAGCCTCTTTAGTTTCCAAAAGCCTTCTTCTCCCTCTCCGGGTCTGCCTCTTATGCTGCTGGCAGCAGTCCCCATGTGGGCCTCCCACACCCAGCACAACGCTTACTCAGTTCACCTGGGGGTTATAGGTTGACCACCAGTTGTCAATCCACTACACAGGAGAACTTCAGTAACTAGCGTCAGCCTTCAAACCTACATCTTTTCAGATTGTTTAGTGTCTCTGCGGTACTGATTGTTACCTTTTTAAATACTACACTGGTTTCTAGTCAAATAAAGATTAAGGAGAGTCACACATTTATTATGTTGCCGAAGAATAAAATGTCACACTGACCTACTGTTTGTGAACAATGAAACCTTAAAAAGTAGGAGATTTCCAGGAATTGAAATTAATGGTGAAATCTTTATTATTTCTGTTTTATACTTTGTGGTACCTCTTTGGGACAGGTGGGTGTTCAGATCAGTGTTGGTGAGTAGGGTTGCTGTGGTCCTCTGGAAATGTATTCCCACAGGAGGACATCAGTGATACCACAAAGGATTTCTCCTTTCTATTTTCATTTCTAAGAGTTGTAAAATGCACCTGACTAAAAATTAACTGCAACAATCAGCCAAAAAATCCCCACACAAACAAAAAACTATCTGTTACAATTTTCTTAACTTTTAATTCTCTGGCTGGGCTTTCAGGAGAGAAGCCAGAGACTGAAGCACGTCTACATGAATGGGGACAAGTATCCCCTGTGTATACCCATGGTCCTGCCACCTTATGAATTTGCAAAGTAAGAACATGAAGCCAATCTACATTCTGAAGCATTCAGTTCTTGCAATATCATCCAAAATCTGATGCACTTCAATTGAGAGCTTGATTGCTTGGTTGTACTCACATTGAAGTGGGAGAAATAGGTCTTCCTGTAATTAGATGATCTCTGTGTGATACAGTGTGGAATAGTCTCCAAAAATTTTATTCTAAACTAAACCCTTAGAATTAAAATATCTTGGCTACAAATTTCCTTCTGTTTGTAGCACTAGAATGACAGTAAAGGGCCTAGTTTTTCCATCTGCAACACTAAATGCAAAAGAACTCCATGGTATCCACCTTTATTATAACATAGGTTCAGAAATATTCATGGCCAAACCATGTGTCACAGATATTATGACCCTGGATGGGGTGAACTATTCAAACTGAAAATAATTCTATCCTACAAGAGATATATCTATCAGAAATAAAGTAGACTTCTCAACAGAAAGTTTAAAGGTCAGGAGAGCTTGGAGTGAAGTGTTTCAAGCCCTAAAAGAAAACAACTTCCAACACAGGCTGATATATCTTGCAAAACTATCTTTCAAAATTGATGGAAAAATGAGGTATTTCCATGACAAAGAGTACCTTAAGAAATTTATGAACACCAAAACAACACTCCACCAAATTCTCAAGAACAGCCTAGAGACAATGAAGTCAACATTGCCAAAAAGTCAAATAGAATGAATACACTAAGCAGGGAGAGAGGTTAGGCAGAAGGGGAAAAGAGAAAATCAGCCAGAAGAAAATAAAGCAATGGCAAGGATCAGCCAATTCATTTCAGTAATAGCTCTCAATGATGAATGCTCTGAATTTCCCAAATGTATAGTTCTGTACAGTTCTGTAAACTGGTCAACTTTTGTAAATATATGAATATAAATAAACATAAAAATACTGTATGTGACCACACATAGAGTAGTTTTCCCCACACCAAAGTTACTTTTTATGTATGCTTTAAAAGTATATATTGGGGTGGGTAGATATGGGACTATTCACACATTTTTAAAAAGCAACAAGTTTGCACAGTTGGAGAGTATTTGTGAATAAATGTATTTGTACAGTACAGTCATGTAATATACAGATTGTATATTACTATAAGCAGAGACTGCCAAAGTAAATAAAGGGCTAAATGCTTATTTAAAAAAGATTCAGATTTCTACAATGTATCAAGAAGTGAAACCCAACAATATGCTGTATACAGGAAATATTGTCTATTCCAGAAGGAATTTTGCAGACTCAGAAATCAAAGGATGGCAAACAATAGTGCATGCAACAGGAATCCCAAAACAAGCAGAAGTATGTCTCCTATTTTCACATAAATTGTATTTTGAGCCAAAACCAATCAGAACAGGCAAAGGTTACTATATATTGGTTAATGGAACAATTAAACAGGAAGATAAAACAATTCACATATATACACCAAACACTGGCACACCCAACTTCCTAAAATAAATATTAACAGATAAACATCACCACAGTTACAGTGAGGGGCCTCAATGCCACACTGTCACAAATAGATCAACTAGACAAAAGAATCAACTAAGAAATATCAGAGTTGAATGAAACCTTCAAATAAATAGACTTAATAGATAGCAACAGAGTGTTTCACCGAACAACAACAGAATACACATTCTTCTCAGCAGCACGTGTAACTTTCTCCAAAACAAACCACATGCTACCCCATAATAAATGCTTAAGTAAATGAAAAAGAATTGAAATTTTACTGTACCTACCATTAAATCATAGTGCAATGAAAGTAGAAAATAAAGGCAAAAGAAGCCATATACATTATGCAAACACATGGAAAATTAAACAAAACATTCTTGAATAATCAAAAGAAGAATTTAGACAGTTTCTAGAATCAAATCATAATATCAGCACAACATACAGGAATTTGTAGGATATAATGAAAGCCAGAGGGAAATTTATAGCTGTGAATACCTTCATCAGTAGAACAGAGCAAGCCCAAATAAACAACCTAATGATGCATCTCAAGGTCCTAGGAAAAGAAGAACAATCCAATTCCAAAATTAGTACACAGAAGTAAAGTATAAATATCAGTGCAGAAATTAATGAAATTGACACTAAAATAACAACACAAAGAATCAATGAATTGAAGAGCTAGTTCTTTGAAAGAATAAACAAAATTCAATGAACAAAATCCTTTGAGAGAATAAACAAAATTAGCCAATTCTACAAAAGAAAAGAAAGACCAAGTCAGTGCAATTATAAGTGAAAAAGGTAAAGTCACAATGGACACCACTGAAATCCAGAAGATTGTTAGTAACTACTTGAGAACATGTTGTCCAAGAAATTGGAGAATTCAAAAAAGAATAGGGCCAGGCATGGTAGAGCACACCTGTAATCCTGGCACTCAGGAGGCTGAAGCAGGAGCATCTTTGCGAGTTTGAGGCCAGTCTGGGTTATAAAGTGAGCTCAAGTCCAGCCTGAACTGCATAGAGAGACCCTGTCTCAAAAAGACCAAAAAAGAAACAAAGTAGATTTCCAGATATATATGAATTACCAAAACTAACCAAGAAGATATATAAACTTGAATAATCTAATAACAGGCAATGAAACTGAAGCAGTAATGATAATTTTAAAAAACCTTACTAAGAAGACCTCAGGACCCAGTGGATTTACCACAGTATTCTACAAAACTCGCTAAACGATCTGATGCTAATATGCTTCAAATTCTTTAACAGAATTGAAAGGGAAGGAGCACTCCAAAAATCATTCCTGGAGGTTAACATTTCCCTGGCTCTAAAACCAGACAAGGACCCAACTAAAAGAGACAGCTATAAGTCAATCTCTTTAATGAACATAGATGCAAAAATCCTCAAGAAGACACTAACAAACAGAATTCAACAAATAGTTAAAAAGATCATACATCATGAACAAGTAAGTTCATCCCAGGGATGATGGCTCAACATATGCAAATCAGTAGATATAATACAGCATGTACACAGAAGCAAGAGCAAAAATCACATGTTTGGGGGCTGGGGATATAGCTTAGTGGCATAAGTGCCTGCCTGTCAAGCGCAAGGTCTTGAGTTCGATCCCCGGTACCTCAAAAAAAAAAAAAAAATCACATGATCATCTCAATAGATGCAGAAAAAGCCTTTGGCAAAATCCAGCATCTGTCAGGATAAAAACCCATTTCACATCTCCTAAACTTACCTAGCTAAACACTGTATAAGAAATTCAGATTATTTTTATTTTAGCCTCCAGCCCTTCCATTGTCTTTAAAAATAGTCTATGAAATTCTAAACCCTCAAAAGTGTATTTTATTTTCTGAGTGTTCCATTTTTTATAGCATCCCATTCTTGTAGACTTGCCCTAGTTTAATTCTTTCACTCTTACTTTATGGTGTCTATGAAGGAAATATATAGCCCTATGTGATTCTATTTGCCATAACTGGCAGTCTCCCAATATATACCATCTTTAGCTCTTCTTAGGTACTGATTAGGTCCTTTCTCCATCTATTCAAAAACTCCTCCCCTAGACATAATACCCTGTGTTAATTCCAGTCTGCTAGATTGCACTCCCTGATACTCAAGCCGCTATAGTTAAAGGAGCAGAATTTCTCAGCACAGACACAGAAACCACTCAGATCCAGGTTTAATTTTTCTCTCCTGGGTCAAATCTTGACCTAGTGGATTTTAGAATCAGGCAGAATGATCTCAGATCTTTGTAGCATCATTTAATATGCCACTTGACATAGGAAAACTAATTTCTTTGTATTTTTCTATCTGTAAAAGGGAAATAAGTTCATAGTTCAGCAACACTTATAAGGTACCTAAGCTATTATCGATTTAATAAAAAAGAATTCATTATATTCGTATAAGACAGGCATGAGCTCAAACAACTGATTATTTGCAGTTGATTACCTCAAGGGAAAAGAAAGCCAGTCAAATATTATTTGCAACCAAATACATAGGAAAAAGAGTGTGATTTATTACAAAAGCTGATTTGGCTGGAATAGTCAGTTTGATTAGTTTTCCAAATTAAAACCAAATATACAATTTATTGGATTCAGCAACGTAGCAGTATTATTACATCAGTGGCTTACTAATGTGAAAGCATGCTATAGTTGAAATAGATTGATGATTTGTGTGTTTATAAATCTGTTTAAAATTCAATAAATAGCTATAGAAGACTTGCTTGACCCTTTTTTAGGCCCTGAAGTCAGACATTAGAAGGGGTGAATGTTAAATAATAAAGATACGGTTGTGTTCTGAAGGAGATGGCAAGAGACGAGCTGAGATGCATGTTTAAGCCACTACAAAAACATAATGTACATTGAATAAATCTTAACAGCTCATAAGAGTGAGGTTTCTTTCCTTGGTATAGTCATAGCAGAGAGATAGAGGTGGCTTTCTGGAAGCGGCAAGCTTTCCTCTGGACTTTTAAGGGGCACAGGTTCCTTTAACTTAATTTGGACTACTCAAGTTATGAATTTTGAGTGGTGTACTCAGGCACCAGCATTGTCAGCACAAAGGCACAGGAGGCAAACTAGTACCAGGAGTCCTAACATAGGAACAGAAGCCTCTTATAGATGTGGCTTCAAATATTAAGGCTGATGATATACAGCCCCATGGCCTCCTTTTGTCGGGGTCTGGAGGTTTGGGTCAGCTGATTTCCAACAGGCCAGGGTAGCTGTTCAGTCTAATACATCTTGGCTTGAACAACTGGATTAAGATGATGCTTTGATATATTGCTAGTCATCTTTTATATCTCTAAATCTCTGACATTCTTGACATCCTTGATGATTGTATTCCTGCTGGCTGTGGCCACCATGTGAATACTGCATTTTCAGAACCCAAGGAACCTGAATACATTATACTTTCATGCCTTATCCAGGAGTGCTCTGAAACTCCGCTGGACCAATGAGTTGTGTAGTGGGTTTGTTGGTTTGTAGATGGTTTGTTGACCATCTATGTGATGAAGTACCATAGAAAGAAGGACTAAAGACCTACTTGCTTATTTTAAATTTTTGGCCACGTATTTTTTAAGTGTTACATTATTTTTATTATCAACAGAAGGGAAAATATTACAAGAAATAAAATTTAGAAAGTAAAATAATTTTTCTGTAGCATACAGAATTAAGACAATGCTTGCTGCTATTAAGAGATAGACCATGATATCTTAGCATTATTATTATTATTATTATCGGTAGTAATTATTATTACTGTTGGTATTAATTTTTATTTTTTGTTTTTGAAATCTTAGTCAACAATAGTGCAGGGGAAGCTCTTCCTCATACTCAGACTGACACAGATTCCACCATTTTCAACACACAGGTTCCTGGTGTTGATATCCAAGGCACAGAGAAGAAAAAAAAATACATGGGAAATATTATTGGACCTGGCACTAAGTTGATCACACATATTTTATATAATTCCATTGGTCTGGAGTCACCTGTATGGGTCCACAAGGATGCAGGGGAACTGAAGAAGATACCACCTAACAAGGCACCATTTCCCAGCATCAACCCCCTTTTGCTGCAGCTACAAACTGCTACTAATTCCAGTGTGACATCATTGCAATCATAACACATCATTTTGTGCCCTTTTTTCACTTTTATATTAGAACCTTTACTATCTGTATAGTTTGCATAATAATTTTTAGTTGTCATACAGTATTTAATTGTATTGATGAACCTTAATTATTAGACCATTATTAGTTATTTAGATTATTTTTCTGGTTTGGGGATGTATACACTTTATTTCTGTGAGCATCATTTTCCTTCAAGACTGTCTACTCTGTTAAATTATTGTTTCGGAATAAATTCTCATGAGTTGAATTAGTGACTCTAAAGCAGAGGCTCTTATATATTGCTATTCTGCTTTCAAAATGATGTTTCAATTCACAGGGCTACCAGTGGAGTGGAGTGTGAAGATTTCTATTTCCACTTACCAAGCAATGAGAATTAATATATTGCTTTTCTAATCTACAAAGAAATCAAGAGGAAGCACAATCCCCCTTAGTTGTCACTTGAAAACAAATCCTTAAGTACTTGTGAGAGTAAGTTCTTGGTCAAAACAGGTAATCAAAAATTCCTCTTAGCAAGTGATTGAAAAAACACGGTACAGGGACCAACTGTAACCCACCAGACCCAGGACTACCAGTCCAGGTGCATGGAGTAATCAGCAAGACCAGTAATGTGGAAGTGTCTGAAGCAGCAGCCGCAGTTGGGCTCTGGAGAACTCCAACAGAAGACCTCATTCATCACTTTATCTTGTCCCCTACCCCTCTTAACATTTCCCTTCTCTGCAGCAGGGTAAAATCACTCCACTAAGGGAAAATCAGTGCATACAAGTACATGGTATATGTTTGATTTTGTTATATAACTTTAGAGTTTGCTCCTGTGGTTGTAGGTAGCAAGTTAATGTTTACCATTGTTTGTCAGTAGTTAAGCTGTACTTGAAACTATTGTGATTACTAACTGTACAACTTTAGTCAGGATGTCATACATGTTATAATCAGTTTTTTCCCCTGTATGATAACACTGGGATTGTATGGGGTCATAATCATCACCACAACCCCATACTAAAGGATTAGGTGCTGAGCTAAATAGTGACATTGTATCCTCTACATATTGGGAAGGTAGATTCTTGGGATAGCTATAGCGAAACACCTACATGTAGAGGACATTCCTGAAGAAAAGGCATCTCCTAAGGAGATCTAAAACATGCAGTAGATATTATGAAATGGGAAGAGATTGTTCAAAAAAGGAAGAAACTGGGATGGGGGAAAGTAGAAACAAAGGAAGGGAAAACGAAAAGTTAGTTAAAATAGCTCTGCTACTAATTTCTATTAGTTCATCCAAAAGAAAGGTTTGTGCTTATATCATTTGATCAATTTTTCATGACTCTATCTTATAATCTGAGCAACTACTTTGAAGATGCTAAGCAATATACTAACCACTGTTACTCTCCTACTATCACGTTTTGAAATTTCGTATAATTGTTTTTATTATTTTTCTTCATTAAATTAAACAAATATGGTACATCTGTACTAAGGAACATTACACAGCTGTCAAAAAAGATTTAGAGATCTCCAATGAACTGATTTGTAATGAATGGCAGGGTATACTCTTAAGTTAAAACACAAAGTATAAAAGGCTATCTGCAATATTCCCTTTATGCAAATAGGAAAGGTAAATCAGAAAATACACTCATGTCCAAACCAGAAAACTGAAGACTGGTTACTTACAGAATCTGGGTAAGAAATGGGTGGAACGAAGGGGAAAATGGGAATGAGGTGATAGGGACAAGGAGGTACTGCTACTTCTCAGTGTTTATCTTTTTGTGTGTTCTGACTTAGGACCATGATAATGCTTCACAAGACCAGCCAAATAAAACACAGATGATAGGAGATGAGGAGAGAGACTTTGTGGAGATGGAGGGGGATCTGGAGATGGAGGTGAACAACAGCGAGAGGAGGGGAAGTAAGAAGAATCAAGACATGATGTGCATATGTACCAGTTCCCAAGATGAATGTAATAATTGTGTATCATGAACACATACTAATAAAAAGAAGAAGAAATAAAAGAAAGTAAAGCACAGGAGAACCCAACTGGGATATAAAAAGTAACACATGGACTTGATTGTATTTCAAATGAATAGCATAGCCCATTGCAGGGGTAGGGGTCAGCAAGCAGAGAACTGACCATGTAACTGGCATAGCTAACCTCTAAGGTGACTCCCCATAGTACCCATCTACTGGCTTTTGTGCCTTTGCATAACCCTGCCTACTTGAATGTGAGCTAGATTTGGTGATTGCTTCGAGTGACAAGATGGCAGGGATGGTGGGGTGTCACTCCTGAAGTGAGATTACCAAAAGATGGTAGAGGCTTCTGCCTTTAGCATCCCTTCTTTCGTGCTTGCTCACTCTAACAGGACCTAGCTTCTGTGTTGTGAGTGTTTGTGGGGCATGGAATTGGTATCTTGTCAACAACTATGAAGAATTGAGGTTTGCAAAATAGCTACACGAGTACACTTGAGTCCTCTCCCAGTTGAGCCTTGAGATAAATGCACCCTACCTGACACCTCGATTGATATTGTGAGAAAAATGTTTGTGTTTTTAGTTAATGTGTTTTGGTAGAAAAGTATTATGCAGCATCAGATAACCAATATATAACTTTGGAAAACAGTATGCTGACTGGCTATTATAAAGGTAAATGTGCACAAACGGTGTATTCTTGTTGGTAATGTTATCACAGAGGTATTGTTTAGAAATTCTATAACAAATTTATGTGATCAAAAGTGAATAAATAAATGTATCTTTTATAAATGATAAAAGTCAGTTTTCTGGTTGAGGGGAGAAAGAAATTATAAATAAGGAAAGAGGGAAGGCTAGAATGAACTTTGAAGTGTTGAGTAGACACAGAAGTATCAGTATGAACTCAGCTTTTAGTAGGAGAGGTAGCAATAGATGATAGATAGATAGATAGATAGATAGATAGATAGATAGATAGACAGAGAAATAGATACCGATATTTGTTTACACATAGGTCAGTGTGCATCCCCATTTTTCCCAGCTTTATCCTCTGAGAGACCTAGAGCTAATTACACAGTAAGCACACCTAGTGTTCATACCTTACTTTCTGAACAGGAGACTTTTATTGGGGTCTATGAGATTCTTTGGAGAAGGGACTGAAAATAAGAAAATGTTAATCTTATAAAATGCTAGAAATATATCAAAAAGAGATGGACTCCAACCTGGAAGAGCCCCCAGTGGCCAAATTTGAGACAACACAGTAAATGATAGTAGTGGATTATAACCCATATGTGGTGGATTAATTAATGGTCAGTTTGAGTGGGAAAGCCCAGCAGAACTGAGTCAGTGTGGTTCTGGTCATGTAAGACCCGTTTGAGAATTGTCGCCAGAACTGCATAAAGGAGAAAGGAGGGGAAGACTGCATGTTGCTGATTTCCTAGGAGAAGTTTTGTTTCAGCTGATTTTCCTGATACCAACTCCAGCTGTTCTCCTTAGGAGAACTCTGGTGTTTGCTTGTCTTGAAAGGTGCTTCAGGGCTCCAGTGCAGATCCCTTAGGCTTCCGGCACAGATCCTACACCCTGTTGGTGTGGACTTTCTGGCTTCCACCACTGACTGGCCTTTGGGTCTTCATGGTGGACATCCTTGATACAGACTTGCAGGGGACATTGCTGTGGGTGCTAGGCCTCTGACTCGACTCGTGGAGCACACTGCCGTGGGATTCAGGCTCTCAACTTGATTCTGCTGGTCTCTAGCATTTGACTTTTTTGGATGAATATTATAAAATAATCCTATATATTTATGTGCCCTGTATTAAATCTATTGCCTTGCAAACCCTGACTACAATATCATGAATAAAATAAGTATCCACTTCTCTAAAAAGATATAAATAAATGATTAAATGCATAAATAAATAGAAGAGAAAGGACAGTTTTCCTTACACAGAAATTCTAAAAAATGTAGGGTGGAGGAGTCAAATACAAAATCACCATTAAGCAAGTATCACAGTGATAATTATTTATAGTTAAAATTCACCAATCGATAACAAAACAGAGAATGTTTGTGGAGAAACAAGATAGTAGCCTACTCTTAGGTTATCTCAGATGTTTACCATTTGAAAATGAAAACCATTAAATTTATAGCAGAGAAACCAATCAAATTCTACCTTAACCAAGTAATCAGATAAACATCAACAGTAATAAAAAGTATGAGCATGATATACTTCCTGAGAGGATGCACTGAAAAGAGCCCATTGTGATTTTTTTCTTAGTCATGCCAAATCTTAAGATGTGTTATGTACTAACACTGACTCACAATGATGAATGTAACCAATATATACTGCAATCAAGTACTAATAACATAAAAATAAAATAAAACTGAATTTATTGCCTTCCACCACTAAAACAGAACTACATCACCTCCATTTAGTCATGAGGAAACATCAGACAAACTGAAGTTAAAGCCTGTTCTGTAGAACAACTGATCAGGACCTGTAAAGTGTCCAGATTATAAAAGTCAAATAAAGACTGAAGAAGTGTTGCAGACCAGGGAAAACTAAAGAGGAATCTCCAACTGGATGCAAGGTGGCATCAACTCTGGAACAGAAAAAAAATATTTACACAACAGCTGGTGAAATTTGAAGGAAGTTTGTAGTTAACAGTATTTTCTCAATCTCTATTTCCTGGTTTTGATGATTATATTATGGTTCATTAAGGGAAGCTACAAGAAAGGTATACATGAACTCACTACTATTTTCACTTTTTTTCTGGAGCAATTTCTTCCTAAAGCTCTCCGGTTTCATCCCAGAGGGGAGGACTCACTTGTTTTTTGAGGGGAGGAAGATGGTTCCCAGTCTAATGAATATTCCCATGGGGCACACATCTTTATTAGTTTTGTCTTTATTGGGCTAGTCATTAATCTATAGATTTATAGTTCTGTGAATAAAAATGAACCTGCAGCCTTGAAATGATGCTGTTTCTGCATGCTTCTAAATAGAGTCCGTCTGGGTAATTCATCATGGCATGTGCTATGATCACGTATGTTGAATGGCTGAAGGCCAAAATAGTTACCAGGACCTCTAGCAGTCTGTGACAGAATATTGCAGAGATATTGCCACTGGGATCTTTTGTTTTCTATCTCTGAGCAACTCAACTGCTGCTGCAGACAGTAAGTGCCTCACTTCCCCTCCCCACCAACCCTCCAGCTCACATAATAATTTATATCTTCTGTCAGTGTTCTCTTGACCAGGGTTTATTTTACCACAAGCAGGAGGAGAAAGAATTACACGTAGGAACAGTACAGGCAGCACATGTTCAATAACTTAAATCAATTTGAAATTGCCCAAAGTGATGACACTGTAAAGTGGTTTTGACATGGGAGACTTATAGTTAAAGCCGCATTTTAGGGTCAAAAATAAATATTTTGTCAACTGTCTTTTTCCCTTTTCCCTCTACCATACAGTGACCCTCTAATTCATTTCAGTAGGCATAATTTTTGGAAAAAAGGAAAACAGGCTATCATAACAAAAACATATAAAGAATAAATTTTTGAAAACTCCCAGTCTCAGGGCTGAGGCATAAGTGGTAACTTCACACTTGGAAACCATCATTCTAGACAACTCTCATGTGATTAAGGAAAGATAATTGGATGTGTACATGTGCAGGTAGAAGCAAGTGTAAAGGAAAGAGATTATATAGAAGCATTTTATCATTTTAATAATACAAGATATTAGATTCAACTTTTTCAATATAAGAAATTGAAACAAAACCAAGAAAATCACTGAAGCAGAGATAAATGTTTCTCTGACATAAAATGGAAAAGATCATTTTATGAAAAAGAACACAGGTCATAAAGCTCATTAGGAAACTGAAGTCATGACTTGTTGTAAGACTCCACATCTCCATTTTGAACAGTATGAAATGTTCTCACCACCTTATGAGTTACTTAGATGTCTTGCTACTTGTCTCATCTCCCTCCCCTCTACTTCTCATTTTTTGCTGCTTGTCTTTGGTTTCTTCCATCAGGGCTTACAATATTTACATGCTATTCTGCAAATCAGTTCTCTCAGTTAAATTTCACATTTAATTGGATTCAACGCTTACTGTCCCATTATTTTGTCTTGTCCTGAGGTCCTCATTAAATGTCCCTCTTGGTTGGCTGAATTTCATTATCAAGTACAATTTTTTTTAAAGAGGAGCTCATTAGGGCTACATTTCCTGACTTTTTAATTTATTCACATCTGAGGGTATCTGCCTGTTGCTTTTGTACTTGAACAAATTGTCTGGGTAAAATACTTTGGAGTCATATATATTTTTTTTTAAGATTTTCTCTACTTTTTAGCATTAAAAGTTTCTAGAGAAGAGTCTGAGACCAGCAAAAGTTTCATGCCTTTCTAGATAACTCATTTTTCTGCCTGAATACTTAAATATTTTATATTTATTCTTCAGCTTAATAACTTAGGTAGAATATATTTTGATGTTTTTAACATTGTGTCAATCTGTACTTCATCCTAGTAGGTAGTGTGGAGTTTGGAAAATCCCATTCTTTCATCCAGGTATTGGATCATTTTTATTGGTCGAGCTTATTTCTTATTTTTATCTAGTTTAATGTTTTTTTTTTTTTTGTACTCCCACCTTCATTATCTCAACTATTTCATCTGTTCAATTGCTTCTATTTTATTGCTGTTTCCAGGTTTTTAATAATCTGTATTAAGAGCATTTGGAGATGCATTTCATTTTTAGCCCTATAATTTCCCACTTATTCTCATGTTTTAATATATTCCACTTTAAACTTCTGTTTATTTACTATTTTTGTAAGATGAACTTCTAAAATCAGTTTTTACTCTTTGTGTTGTTTCCATCCAGCATAAATGAGTCTTTCTTCTTCACCTCTCCCATTTCTGTTCTTTTTTTCTTCTGGTACTGGCAGTGGAACTCAGGATCTTGCATATATTAGGCATATAATTCTACCACTGTACTACACCACCCCTTTTATTTTTCATTTTGAGGCCAGATCTTCCTAAGTTGCCCACACTGACCTTGAAATTGTGCTCCTCCTACCTCAGACTCCCAAGCAGCTGGTATTATAGAACTGCATCACCATGCTTAGCTGTTACATTCCTCTTTTAAAAATATATCCCTCATCACTTGCCTCCATCTCTTACATGGCAAAACTGCACCTGTGATTAAGTACAAACCAGCCTCCTCTGTGCTTTCACTAGTGCAACTGCATGGGACTGGAGAAAGCACAGTCTCACTGACATTTTCAGGAGCTGTACATTGGCCCTTGATTCCACCAAGCAATCCCAGTGCTTTTTCTTAGTCCAGCATGTGTACCCACTCACTTCTGTGACTGTTTCACACATTCTCTCCCTTCCTCAAATACCCAGCACCTCCTCTCTTGACCTCTCTATAGGCAGCATCCCCATTTCCCACTCCATTGAAAAACTGAAGTGGTCCGAAGAGCACTTGTGCAGACTCCTACCAAAACGTCTACCCACATACATGCATGTTGACTCATGTTTTCAGCTTTCTATCTGATTACTAGAGATGAATTCTCCTTGCTTGTACCTAAGGCCAATCCTTTCAGCTCTCTTGTCGCTTAAAATTAGCACTCCAGTCCCTTATTTTTTTTCCTTTTCTCCTGGATACATTTTCAGCACAAAGACACGCTATTTGTCCTTTCTGTACTCTCTTGAGGCCCCCATTCACAATCCTACCTCCTTTTTCCTCTTTAGATGAGTTGACTACACTAGCTGTCTTTTTTTCTTTACTTTTTTATTTTAAAGAAAATAGTATAAAAAAAGAACAATAGCAAAATATAAACAACACAAAGCAAGGACCTTAAAAATGATACAGGGTTTCAAACCAAATGATAAATATTAACAGTGGTTGTTGTATTACACATTGTTATCTTCAATGAAGTTGCTCAGATTACCAGATGTAAGAATAGAAGATTGATCAAATCATTAAAGGGAATAAGAAGATAGTAATTTAAAAGAACATTAGAGACAATACATAGTGTCACTAGGCAGGATTGTAGGAATTCACCAATGGATATTACACTGCAAATTGTTGTCATCACATAAGTTGCTCAGATCACCAGATACAAATATTCAAAATTGGTCAAAATATTGAAAAAAAAACTTTTAAACATTAACTGTTCCCTTCAACAGACCATCAGACGCCAACAGTATAGTTATGCCACCAATCCATAATACATAAAATGCCTTAGTACATTCTTTTTCTTCTTTCCCTCATCCCAGTTGTTCCTTCTTTTGAGCAATTTCTTTCCCTTTCTTATTATCTATTGTACATTTTGGGTTTTATTTACTCTTTCATGTTCTTACAACAGGGAAACAATATGATGTTTACACATGTGGGCCCGATTTATTTCACTTATGAGTATGGTCTCTAGTTGCATA
>NW_004955489.1:5880563-5901257 GCF_000276665.1 Chinchilla lanigera
ATTTACATTGAGGGTTATAAGTGATATGTATTGGCTCATCTTTGTCATGTTATTTTCCTGCTGTTGGTTCCTCTTGTATCCCTCTGTTTAATTTCTTGCTCAACTTGGTGTTTCCTTTCTGTTGTTGTTCTTAAAGTTGTGGTCTTTTTTGTCTCTTTCTAGAATATCTTTTAGAGCTCTTTGTAGGGTTGGTTTGGCACTCATGAAGTTCTTCAGTTAATCTTTATCGTGGAAATATTTTATTTGTCCATTTGTTTTGAAGGATAGTTTTGCTGAGTACATCAATCTGGGTTGGAAGTAGTTTTCTCTCAGCACCTGAAATATTTCACTCCAAGCTCTTCTTGACTTGATGGTTTATGTTGAGAAATCTGCTGAGATTCTGATGGGCTTTCCTTTATAGGTGATCTGTTTCTCTTCTCTAATGCTTTTGATATTCTATTCTTTTGTTGAATTTCTGGGATCTTGATCACTATATGTCTGGGTGTAGATTTATTTTGGTTATGGCTAGTTGGAGTTCTATATGGTTTGCTTACCCAGATGTCAAATTCCTTTTGCATGCTTGGGAAATTTTCTGCTATTTCTTCCACAAATAGTCTTTTTATGTCATTTGTGCTTACACCTTTTGTTTCACTGATACCTATTAATCTTACATTATTTTTCCTTGCTTTGTCTTGCCACTGTTGAATTGTTATTTCTTGGTTTCTTCTTATTTTTGAGAGATCCTTCCTTTCATGGCCATTTACAGCAGTGCTGTCTTCAAGGTCTGAAAGTCTGTCTTCAGCTTCGTTCAAGCAGTTTTGCCAGCTTTCGATGGAAGTTTTAATTTCCTGGATATCTGTTTGAATCTGTTTTATGGATTCCAGTTCTTTCCCATACTGTTCATTCTAGGTTTCGATTAATTTACTATGGTCCTCTATTTTTTTTCTATGTCTCCTTTAGATGTGCTAAGCAATTCTTTCATTATTGCTGTCATTTCATTTTTTACCTGAGATTATTTCTGATCTGATGTCTACTATGGCCTGATGAAGTTGTTTCTTTACTTTAGCTGCTATCATTTTAGAAATTTCAAGTGTTTGTCTTCCAAGCTCGTCTGTGTCGATATCTTCTGGACTTTTTCTGGGTGGGGTAGAGGTCTGAGATTGCATTTTGATCCTTTGTTTTGTCATTTTCAGAGATGCAGAGGTTCCCTGGAGCTCAGCCTCACTTTCAGTATGATGTAGTAGCGGGGCAAGGACCCAAAGGTCCCCGGTGCTTGGTGTGACTCCCTCAATGATGTGTGTGTGTGGGCAGTGTGTGATCCCCAGTGCTTCCACAACTGCCTGTGGCTCAGCTTGGCTACCACTCAAGGGTTCCCAAAGCTGTCCAGGTTTCAGGCCTGTTTCCAATGGGGTGTAGTAGTGGGTGGGTTGTGGTCACCATGTCTCCATACACTGCCAATACCCCGCCTGGTTCCCACACCAGTGTGGGGACTAAGTGTGCAGTCACTGAGGCCCCTGAAGCTTTCTGAGTTTCAGCTGAGCTCCCCTGACCATGAGGGGTGGGGGCAGGGAGGAACACCCAAGGCCTTTGAAGTTGTCTGGGGCTACCCTTGGCTCTCAAGCTGATGGGGCACAGGTGGGGCTGGCTCACTGGAGTTCTTGAAGATTTCCAAGGTGCAGTTCACCTCTGACGGGGAAAAGGGTGAGGAGGGGAGGGACGGGGTGTGGACCCCAAGCCCCTAAAATTGTCCCGGTTTCTGCCTGGTCCCAAGCTCGTGTGTGGGTGTGGCAGCAGCTCACCAGAGTTTCCAATGCTGTCCAAGGTGCAGCTCAGCTCCGATGGGGGAAGTGGGGAGGAGGGGAGCTACACTAAGTTGCCTCCTCTACTTAGAAAGATTTTGGTCATTTAGCTACTGTGTCAACATAATCTTTTCTGTTGTTTTATTTTTTATTTTTATTTTAAAGAGGAAAAAAAACAATAATAAAATAACACAATGAAGACAAAACCAAAATAAAACTTTTCTGTTTTCTTCTTACTTTACTGGCCACTATTTACTGGTCCCCCCTACCAGAGGGGGCCACATCATCTTCTGACTTCTTGACTTTGGCTTAGTCTCTCGACTTTTCCTTATTTATCCTCATTCCCATCATTATGTTCTTCAGTCATATAAATTAGAATGCTTTAATATGCTGTTAGCTACTAATTTTCTATCTCTGCTCTAAATTCCATACTTGTACATCCAAATTTCTTTTTGACATATGTATTTTCATATCTCATAATTATCCATAAACTATAATTTTAAAAATGGAACTTCTGATCTCTACCCATTTCTCAGATGTGTTCCAGTGACAATCTTTCATGGATCATGTATGAGTGAATTCTTCATTCCTTTTTAATAGCCCAATCCCCAAAGCTTAGAGTCTTCCTTGATTCTTTTCTTATTATCTTCTACCCCACATCCAATCTGTCAGAAAAACTTCTGTTAATTCTACCGTAATATGCACTTTTCTCTTTTGCCCCTCCCTCCCTATGAAACAGGGTCTCGGTGCGTAGTCCAGGGTGCCCTTGAACTCACTGCACAGCTCAGGCTGTCTTTGAACATGCAGGGAGCCTCCTGTTTCAGCTTTCTGAGTGCTATGATTATAGGCATGAAATATCATGCCTATAGATTTTGCTTGTTTTTTGAATATGACTTTATCACTCCCATCTTAGTCCAAGGCACCATCATCTATTTCTTATACTATTCCACTAGTTCCTCATTGTTCTGCCTTCTTTCACTCTTGTCCTCCACAGTCTGTTCTTAGAATAATTGTTTTAAGAAGACACTCTTTTCCTCAAAACTCTACAGTGGTACCATGTTTTACTCAGGTTAAGATGAAAAGTGCCTACAGTGGCCCACAACAGCCTGTTTGATTTGGTCCCTTGTTGCCTGTCTTACCTCATCACTCTTATTCCCTATAATCACTCCATGCAAGCCTCCACAGCCTCGCCTATTTCTCAAATATGCCAGACACACTCTCACTTACGGCTTACCATTACCATCTACTTGGACTGTCCAGTACATGTTACCAATGCCTGTAACTAGTAGGCACTAAAATTCATTGAATTGAATGCACTGAGATTTCAAAATAAGCAATAGAGTTTCTGTATGTAGAGATTATCAGAGCACCCATTACCTTACAATCATCTTTTTATTCCTTTCTACTTTGCAGCTTCATTCTTTAGATTCAGATCACAGCACTTTTCCTCATGTGGGAGAACTGACACACTCTGTCTGTTTGCATGCACACCAAAAGTCTTCTCTTGCACCCATGTGCAATCTTGGGCATCTGGGAAATCTGAGGTTCTTCTTGCCTTCCAGTTTGCAGAGCAACAAGTGATTTCAGAAGGCACATTCAGGCAGTTTTCTGCTTGAACATAACCATCCATTTAGAATGTTACTCACTGACTGAAAATATTGTTTTAATTTGGAGAAAAAATGTTCAAATTGCAATTTCCCTTGTCCTGCTAGATAAACCTATCATCTTTGGTCTGGTATATATGCATTTACAGTACATTTCAATTAACAGATACTCACAGCCAAATTCTGAGTAAATTCCTAGGGAGACACACTTGGGTATTTAAGTTAAGAACATTGGTTTTAACTAATTAAACTCATTTTTAACTTTTTTCTCAATTGGCTTTTCCTCACTTAACATGCATACAGGGTTATTTTGTTATGATCATCTGTATTTTTCTGATCCCAGATCTGACTTAAAAGGCCACTCACATTTCTGACAGTTAGGTTATCTTTTAACATTGTAATAACATTGTAATACAGTGGATATTTACTTTGAAGTCCCAAAATGTATTAATATGATGGATCTCCAAAGTCTTCCAAGTAGGGTAAGGAGAAAGACAAGTGTTAAAGAAAAAGGAAGGCAGATTTGTCAGGATTTCACATCCCTTGTGCTTATAAAAAAGTGTTTTATAAAGGACACTACTTGCTCATGTTCCTCAGGTCTAAGAGAAAGTAACTATGTCAAATCTCTCTTGGTAGTACCTCGGAGTCAAATATGTCACTGGGGATCAAAAATTTATATGAAATTTATATAAAAATTTCCCTGTAAACACATTTATTAGTACATTCATGACACATTTTACCTTTCAGTTTTTGATCTTTTTGACTAACTTCTAAGAAGTATTCAGCCAGAGGGAAATCTGTTGATTCTGAAGAAACAACATGCAACAGCAAGAATTGTCAACAAGCATTGGGATTTTTATATCTGAAAAAGCTAGTGAAATGTTCTTATCTTCTGGATTAATTAGTTTCCTCTCTTCCTATGCCTTAACTTGTATTTCAGAAGTATTTTCTTTTTTTTTTTTTTTGGTTTTTCTCTGGTACCGGGAACCGAACTCATGACCTTGGGCTTGCCAGGCAGGCGCTTTGCCGCTGAGCTAAATCCCCAGCCCCTCAGAAGTATTTTCTTAGTTAAGCTGAAAAGGTCTTGGGAAATATTTCTACATAGTTAAGTGGCCCTTCATTACAGTTGTAAAACATTTTTAAAGACTCCAAAGTATTTCACAAACACAAAAATATTCTCTCAGAGGACTCAAAGAAAATACTGTAGCACATTGAATAGGAATCAGCTTATAGAATTGTGATCTATTTTTCTCACTAAAGAGCAACAGGCATAATATGCCTTAGACACTTTTATGGGTTGAATTTTGCCTCCTCTCAAAAGATATGTTCAGATCCTAACCTTCCCTTCCTGTGAATGTGATCTTATTTGGAAATAGGTCTTTTCACATTTAATGAAGCTAAGATCAGTTTGCTGGAGTAGGGTATGAAAATTTCCCTAGAAGAGGCAGAAAGGCAGAGACATACATAGAAGGAGACAGAAGCAGAGATTGGAGTTGTACTGACATAAACCAAGGAATGTATGAAGACACCAGGAATTTAAAGAGTCAAGGGAAGAGTTTCACTAGAGGATGTAGAAAAAGCATTGCCCCACTAACATCATGGTTTTTGATTTCTAGACTCCAGAACTGGGGGAAGGGGGATAAATTTCTGTTGGTTTAAGCCAGCAAGTCTGTGGCACTTCATTACACTAACTATAAGAGACTAATTACTGAAAATTAGACAAGGCATAACTCAAAAATGCATTAAAACTGTCTGTATAGAGACCTAATTTGATGTGCAACAAGGTCTATTGCCAGATTAATCTCTGATATATGGTTTCCTGACATGTTCCAGAAGTACAAATCAATCATCTCTAATTTCATGTTACCTACCTTGCTTAGACCACAAGCAAAAAATCATTGAACATCTGAAATGGACCTTAGTGAATCTGATGTTCCAGGAGAGGGTGTGGTTTTCCATAGTAATTTCATCTCATGATGCTGGGAAAGGTGTTCTTAGTTCCTAAGACTCCTAATCAAATTTGTACAATAGCAGTGATAACAGTATCTGTGTGAATGAGACAAATCAATGCAATCCAGTTTTAAAACTCACTACTTTGAAGTACAGGAAACATGATTAAATATGCAGATACCCCAATTACTTGCTTTCTTATTATGAAAAATACACCTTTACTCAGGAACACAGGAAAATCATTTAGCCAGGCTACTTAGCTCTAGGTACGTATCTCCTGTGCTGCAGTATTGGCAGCTATGGAGGTGGGTGGGCTGTGGCAATTTTTCAGTGATTCTTATAATATGTGAGGAAATCAGGGACCCTTGTCTAACTCTGTCTAAACAAGATTAAGCAACTAGAAGTAAAGTCATAATGCTCAGTTCCTCTCAGACTACTTGCAGCACATTCATCCACACTTTCCATTTCCTTTAGAGAACATAACTGATTTTTTTGGCATTAATATCTCCCTTCTGTTTGGCATTAGGTCTTCTTAGTAGGACAAGTAGCACTAATAATTTTCCTAAATTATATACTGTTTTGCGTTCAAGGTTGGTGGGCACAAGGAAGAAAGGATCATCATCATCATCAGCAGCAGCAGCAGCACCAGCATCAACAACAACAACAACAGGAGAGTGATTTAGAAACATCGTTTTACTGGTAACATGCACAATGGAATGAAAAGGAATGAGAAGCCTGAAATTAGGAAGATCAGGTAACTATAACCCATGATAATGAAAAAAATTGGAGAATAAAAATAGATCAGTATGATGCAAATGCATGAATGTTAAAGTCAACAGATAAGGATATAAAAACAATTATAACAATTGTGTATGTTCAAAACATTAGAGACATGAAAGATATAAAAAAGCCCATACCGAATAGTTGAATATAACAATATATTCAACTACAATATATATTCAACTACAATATATATTCCCCTACAATATATGAGGTCAAAAACATTTGGATAAGCATAAGAATAGATTAGACATTGCAGGAAAAAAAATTTCATAGAAACTATATAAAATGAAATACAGGGGAAAAGTAAGTAAAAATGAAATAAACAGTATGAGACCTGGGACTACACATATCTTATTGAATATGCAGTTGAAGTCTCCACAGAAATGGAGAAAAATTTTTAAAAACTTACAGAAACAAAAAGTTGAGTTACAGTTATAGTACACATTTTTAACTTGAGTGGCTTTTAAGAAAATACATACACCCTGAGGCCATAATTTAAGTGAGGTGAATCAGACACATGAGCTTAGTAAATATGTTACTGAGTGAAAATTTTTATTAGCACAACTTTTCAGGACATAATGATTACATTCATCATTGGGAATTGGCAACATCTCAATTCTTTTTTATCCCAATCCTTTCCACCTCCTTTTTATTGAATTTTTAACCAGCATAAGATTAATTATTTATTTTAGAAGTCCTTATCAAGTTGATTGTCACAAATACAGATTAACAGTCTGACTAACAGGCCAAAAATCATTTAAAATACATAAGATAGTTGTACTAAAGCAGAGTACACTTTTAGATACATTGTCTATGCTTGATTACAATAACTTTTGCTTTCTTTTTGTACTATTTTTTACATTTTATTTTGCACTTTTCTATGCATTAGGTTTCTCACATAAGAGAATGCACATGATATTAAGTTGTGTGTCTGATTTACCTCACTTAAAATTATGCTATCAAAGTGTATCTATTTTCTTAAAATGACTCAGGTTTATTCTTCTTTATGGTAGAGTACAACTTCATTCTGTATAAATACCACATTTTAATCTATTAATCTGTTGGTGAATATATAGGTTGCTTCCAAGATATAGCTATCATAAATTGTGCTGCTGTCAATATGGTCACACATAAATCACTCTGATATGAAGGATATTTATAGTAAAGGTAAGAGAAAAATTTGAGAAAAAGAAGATAAAAGAAAAAAGGAAAAGAAAAAAATTATACAAAGAGTAAAGATAAGAGGAAAAAATAAAGAAATAAGGAAAGGATAAGAAGCAAGGAGGTAAGATAAACAAAAATTCTCCAAGACCCAATAAACTAGTAAAGAAGAAAGAAAGAAAAGAAACAAGCAAAAGCAAAAACAAAATCAAAACAAAATCCAAAACTAAAAACAATGTACACCCTCCTGAAAAACAAGGACAAAAATAAAAACAAGCAAAGAACCCAAAATCAAAACCCAAAATCAAAACCAAAACAAAACAGTTTCTCTGTGATTTCAAATGTGTGATTTTCTTCTGGGATCTACAATTTTAGTACAGTGTCCAAGACAAAACATGTCCCTGATCACAGATGTAGATTAGGAAGACAGTGAGATCCCAGATCATGCTGGATGCATGCAACAGCAGGCTACAGTTACAAAAACACCCTTGCTGTTACGTTCAAATCCAAAGGAAAATGTAGGCAAATCCTAGCCTCTTGCCTTGAGGTCTGGGCCTGTGTCCTTTAGCTTAAACCCTCAGGGGGACATTTTTCAGCCTGACCACAGCTTTGTGACCACAACTGTCTCTTACCCAGTCACTGGAAGCTGTGAATTGAAGCTGTCCCATGTCTGCTGAAAAGCCCGGGTTCAAACAATCAGCCCTTCCACAGAATGGCATCTGATCAAGCACTCTCCAGAGTGAACTTGAACTGGAGTCACTCACCAGCTGTTGCCTGTTAAAGGACTAATGTGAGAGCAGGATCTCCTGCTCTCTGTGCGTCTGCTGGTCCATTCCCCTGCTGCATTTCTGTCTGAAATCATCTGGAGTTCCCAGCTTTCACTTCGTCTCTGTAAAGTTGGTCTCCCTTTCCCACAAGCCATGAGCTGGGAGCCGAAGAGAAAGTGCATATTGTCCCTTCCCTTTTCTGGCCTGTGTTCTGTCTCTTCTATTACTCCATGTAGGTTTTCTCTGTCAGATCCTTCCTGGTTCCCAGGGATTTACTTCTCGGTTTTTGATTCCCCAAGTAGTCATTTTCCAGTGTCTGGATTCCAAACCTCAGAGACACAGAGTTATTTTTGCTTATTATCACTCCACCACTTTCAAAGAAGCCAGCACTTTTCTTTTCAGAAATAATAATCCTCTTTACTAGTTTTTAGATAATATTGCACTATGGATCTGATGTACATGTTTCTAAGGATGTATGATGTTAAACATTGCTTTATATACCTGCTGTCTATTAGCATACCCTTTCTTGGAGAAATATTGAGCTAAATCATTAGCTTAATTTATAAATATCAGGATTGTATTTGTTTGCAATTGAGTTACACGGATTCCTTATATATTTTGGACATTAACTTCTTATCAAATATACAGTTTGAAAATATTTCCTCTTTGTAGATAACCTTTTCACTCTGTACATTGTTTCCTTTGCTGTGAAGATTTTTAATTTGATGTGGTCTCACTTAACTATTTTTCCTTTCAACCCTCTTGCCTTTGGTGTTATACTCATGAAATCATTGCAAAGATGAGTGTCAGAAAGCTTTTCCTTACAAACTTCTCCCTAGAAGTTTTACAATGCCAGGTCTTATGTTTCAATATTACATCCATTTTGATTTGATATTAGCATGGTATAAAATAAGGGTCCAGTGTCCTTCTTTGGCATGTTATATCCAGTTTCTCCAATATCATTTTTTTATGTTGAAAAGATTGTCTTTTTACATTGTCAAGGTTTGGTATCATTGCACTGAAAATTCACTAAAAATGCAACACTATAGTGACAGAAAGATCAATAATGTTTGCCTGGGACTAGAAATGTAGGAAGAGAATTTGCTGCATAGGAGCACATGAGATTTAAGTGGTGATGGAAAATTTGATTGCAATATGCAGTATTTGGCTCTCACATTCATGAAAACTTTAAAATGAACACCTAAAAAAGTAAAGAAGATTACAGTATGTAAATAATATTTCAATAAATCTATTAAGATATCCTTGTTTGAAATATATTATTTAAGGCCAGGGATGTAGCTCAGTGGCACAGCACCTGCCTGGCACACACAAGGCCTTGAGTTCGATTTCTGACACCAAAAATAAACAAATAAATAAATAATTAATGTTAAAATAGTCTTAAGACAAAATTCCAGTTCAGGTTAACATAAAAAGACGTGATGGAAATAAATATGAATTTTGTTCATTCACTTTGTCACTTTGATGGATGTAGGAAGATAGAAATACCAACTGATTCTGATTCTAAGCATATTAGAAAAACATGAGTTGATGTGCAACTATGTAATCTAAAGTATTATAGATAGAAATAAATGTAATCTAAAGTATTATAGATAGAAATAAATGTAATCTAAAGTATTATAGATAGAAATAAAGATTAGAAATTTTTGGATAATGAGAATCAAAACAATACCTACACTCAGATTAAAACATTAAATTTTGAAAAAAAAAAACCATAATAGGAATTCATATTCAAGGGGATGTATAAAACAAAGCGGCAAGAATGAGTCCGAATGTGTCAAAAATAGTAAGTGTATCAACTGGCATACAACTGGGGTGCTGTCAAAAAGATCAATTCAAAATTCAGAGGCTTAAGAAAATCAGGTTTTTTTTTTTCTTATTCATTGACTGTCTAAGGGGAACATTCTAGAATATTGGGAGTCCCTATTCTAAGTAGAGTTCGGAATTTTTTCTGATGTTATTCCCACATGCCCTGATGTAGAGTTTTCAATCTTAGCGCTACTAGCTTTGGGGACTGGATAGTTCTTTGTGTTGGGAGTTATTCTGTGCATTGTAAGATGTATGATGGCATCTTCGAACTCTACCTACTAGAGTACGTTAGAAACATCAATCCAAGTAGTGACAAACAGAAACGTCCCCAGAGAGTGCCAAACGTTTTTCAATGGACATTCTCCTGCCCTACATATAACCAATTGAAAACAATTGCACTAAAGTGTTGCTGCTTTCCCTTGCTTTGTTATGATTTCAGCCATCTAGTGTGAGAGGGAAAGGTATCCACTGTAGGCATGGATTTGTGTTAAGGCCCCGTCAAAAAGGAGTACACATGAATTTCTGCTCACATACTGCTGATGAAAAGCTAGTCATATGCCTGCAACTAATTGCACTGGAAGATGGCAGTACAGTACAGCTCTCAGTTGCAGTTCCATTTCTGTGAACAAAGGCAATTTGGTGTTTGTTCAGCAGTCTCTACCACCACCTGTGTGATGCTACTGAAAGATACACTGAGATTGGAAAGCAACCCTGTCCAGATATAGGTCCTTTACAGTGCACAAACTTTGACAAATATGAAAAGATTTAAAATTAAAGGATATTTACATATTAGTGTTAATGAAAAGAATGTAGCTGTGATAGTTAGCCAAGATCCCTTCTTCCGTCCCCAAAAAAGAAATTAGAGGAATATTTCACATTAATGTAAATAGTAACTTGCTCAAATTTTGTAAAATTCAAGAAACTTTAAGAACCTAACACTTAGGTCGAAGAAAATCTTAAAATGAAACCTGAACTGAGATGGTGATAAGAAGAAATGAACAAATAACCAATCTTACTTCAAGTATAGTACAGATTCCCCTGAAACTTATAGGTTGAGTATAACATAAATGAAGAGGGATACAGAGGATTTATTTGAATGACATGACTAATTTACACTATTGTTATTTCTGTAATCTTCCACCAGCCAGCAGAAAGTCTTGAACATAGTTGGCATCTAGAAAATATTTGTCAATTGAAAGCAACAGCATTTCTACTCTATTAGTATTTCTGGTGCCTGAAATAGGGCTATTAAAAGATATCTGAGTTTATAAAATAATTCAAGGGACAAAGAATAGCCACATATATTTTGGAAGAAAATTCCTGAAGAACACAGAGAGTAAGAAGATACATCACTTCACACTCACTACGTTGACTATGATAACAGGTAAAGATAATAACAAGTATATGTTAGGATGTGGGGAAATGAAAACCTTTATTTGTTGCAGAGTCAACTTTGAGAAATTATGCTAAATAAAAGATGCCTGTCATAAAAGACCATGTTGTATGATACTGTTGATATTACGTGTCTAGAATAGAAAAATCCATAAAGATAGAACGCAGACAAGTGGCCCTCTGGGACTTGGGGAGTATGCTGGATGTACTATAGTAGATAAGTCAGGGGTACAGCATTTCTTCTTGGGGTGATGAAAAGTTTGGGAATATTGTTACAACTCCAAATATACTAAAAGCTATTGAATTATATACTTTGTTGAGGCAGGGTTTCACTATGCAGTTCAGCCTGGTCTTAAACTCAGTATATAGCCTAGAATTGCCTCAAACTAGTGGTGATCCTCCTACCATAGCCTCCTGAGTGCTGGAATTACAGTGGGTTCCAGCATGCCTGGCTTTGAATTGTACCCTTTAAAGGCATGATTTGTGTAGTATGTAAATAATATGTCACTAAAGCTGTCTTTAAAAAGCACTCCACTGTTAGAACTAATAAACTCAGAAAAGTTGCAGAGCACAAAATCAACATAAAAATAATAGTATTTCCATATACTTGTGAACTGTGTATTAGTTAGCTTTCTTGTTACTGGAAAAAAATACCCTGACAACCATAATTTAGAGAGGTTGATTTTGGTTCATGGTTTGGAGGATTCACTCCGTGGTTCTTTGGTGCCAAGGTAGCAGTGGCATGGTAAAAAAAGTTTGGTGGAGGAACAGCTCCTCAGTCCATGACAGTCAGGAAGCAAGAAGAGAGAAGGGAGGAGCCACGGAGAAGAACATCCCCCACCAGACCACGCCCTGTTAGCCAACTTCAATGGATAAATCCACTGATGACGACAGCATTTGTGTGATTCAATCACCTTCCTGACACGTGAACATTTGGGGGACAGTTTAGATCTAAACAGTAACAGGATTTGAAAAAGGAATCTTAGAAATAATCTTATTGAGATAGGTACAAAAAATACTTAGGAATAAACTTAACCAGAGACATGAAAGTCTGGCACACTAAAAGCTATCAAACATTAATGAAATAAATTGAAGTATAAATGGGAAAAAATGCTGTGTACATGTATTGAAAGAATTAATATTGTTAAAATGTGCATGCTACCCTAAAAAACTACAGGTTTAACCTAGTCTCAAAATTCCAATGTTATTTTTCACAAAAATAGAAAGAACAATTGACATATTTACTCATCATAAATGCTACATTTCTAAATATTACTGTGATAATTCAAATGTTAATGTTAATAATTATTAAAGATGCTAAATTTTTCATTGTTTGTGTTGTTGACAAAAGAAGCATTTTTCATCAGATACATCCTTTCTCTTAGGAGTCACTTCCGCTGGACTATGACTTTGCTCAGAGATGTATTCAAATGTGCTCTCAATAAAAAATGAGCTTTTGTTTTCTCCCATGAAACCTAATTCTCCTCTCATCAGAGGGGCCACCATGGTTCAGAGCTGAGGCAAAAGCCATGGCCTCTCATCATCATTCATTTTACTTTGATTTGAAAGGGAAATTTGGTACCAGGTGGACAATGATGCCACAACCTAGTTACTTGAAAGAGGAATTATTCAAGGGCTATGCAGTTGCATCCCTTCACCCGCACCCCTCCCTCTAGGCTTACTTTAAGACAGCAAGGGTCTATGCAAAGTAGCATACATAAGTAAAAGTACCTGGCCTTGAAGCTTGGAAAACAATCATATATATAACAACTCTGCTTTTGATTTGCTTTATGAACTTGAACTTATCACTCAATCTCTTTGGTAATATGTTGTATATGAATTTAGCTTCCGAATTCATAAAATGAGGATAATGTCACGCTTTGTGCCTACCTCAAAATATGATTATACAGATCACAAAGTATTACACAAATATTTACTTTTGAGGGATAATATGCTTTGAAAATGTAAGATATTGCTATATCTGTATGTATTCATTCATTTAACAGATATGTGCATAGTCTTTTCAATATTGACTATATATTAGGTGCTCTTCTAGGGGCCAAGGAAGAGCAGTGAAAACAAACCCCCCTCCATAATGGAGCTTCTATCCCACTGGAGTAGAACAAAGACAAATGTTTACACTATTTCAGGTAGTGATAAGAGGCATGAAGAAAAATAAAGGAGGATAAGAAAATAGAGAAAATGGATGATAAAGCATGAAAACTATTTCAGATAGGGTGTGTGTTGTTCAAGGTACTTCTATAATACCAGCTGAGAAATTGCAAAATGATAATAAAGCACATAGAAGATCAAAGATAAGGGACCAACAGTCTTTCACAGACTGACACCCAAAGCACAATTCTTTCTTAGTGGCAGATTGAGAAGAATCATTGCACGTGTACATGCACACACATGCACACACACTTCTTTTTCCTGAAAATTAGTTCACTGTGTTTGGTAACTTGCTACCTGCCTTCCCAAACGCAAACAGTGGTTTCAGAGTGAATAAATGCAAGAAGAAATTCAAAGTTTATAGTGTGATGATCCTGTAAGGGTTCTGAGATGTCAGAATTTGAGGATGTTCTTTTGGCAATGAAAAAAATTTCTCAATGAGTAAACAAACTTGCAGCAATGTATTGCGGCACAATGCATGTGGCAAAAAATATATGTCGGCACCTGATGCTCTAGAATTGCCAACTGACAGAGTCTGTTTCTGTAATCAGTTGAAAGGGTAAGAAACCCAAATGACAAGATGTCATCCTATCTCTTGCCGAACAAAAGGAGAAAGGAGATGAATCTCCAGTAAAGAATAGCTAGACTGGTAGGATGTGTTATAACAAGAAATTTAGGCAGTGCCTCCTAGGAGAATTACCTAGAGCTTCAGAGCCAAAGTAGTAGACAGCATTACACAGAGGATACACTCAGGAAATATTTGAAGAACGAATGAAGTCCAGAATCTCTTCAAGTAGCTCATTCTTTAAGAATTTAGCTCTAGGAGAGCTTTGTTATGACACCAAAGCTCTGACTCTTGAGTACAAAAGTCAGTTTATAAATTTAAAATGAAAAGGCAACTGTCTGATGATCGATAATATTCACATTACTGAATGTTCACATTAATTTTCCAGGAAGGACCACTATAGTAAGAACACTTTTATCCAATACATTGAGGGTTTGTAGTTATCTCATTTAAATTTTTATTTTGAAAAAATTTAAAAAGCATATTGCAAGAATAGTGGAGTAGTACCAGGAACAACTGTGTTCATTTTATGTGTGTGAGTGTTTCATTTAACAGTAAGTTAGAAATATAGTGCCTTTCAAATACTCAACTATGTGTTTGCTTAGGACAAAGACATTATTTTGCATAAATGCAGCATAATTATCTAAATTGGAAAATTTAACATAATTCTATTATCTAGTTCACAGTCCACTTTCAAGTTTAGCTAATTATACAAATAATGTCTGATGTAGCTAAAGTTTTTCTTGATCCAGGATATAATTCATGACCATACATTATGCTTAGTTATATGAATCTAATTTGTTTTATTCTGAGGTAACTTCCCAGCCCTTCTTTGCTTTTTTGATCTTAATATAATTGAATAAGATAGAGTAGTTATTTTCTAGATTGTCTTTACATATGAATTTGTTTGATGCTTCTTCATAATTAGATTCAGGATGTTTATTTTTGGCAGAGATATCACAAAAGTAATATTATGTCTTTCTCAGTACATCATATCTTGTTGATGCTAATATAAATGGAATTGTCTTTTTAAATTTCATTTCACAATTGTTTACTTTAGATATATAAAATTCAATAGATGTTCTATGTTGATGTCTTATTCTGATCCTTTACTGGATTGCTTATTACTTCTAGTAATTGTTTTGGAAATACTTTATGAATGGTGGAAATTGCAATAAACATTAAGTTCTTCCTATTTTACTCTTCCTATTTGTATCTTCCTCTTTATCATATTAAATCTCCTAGTACGATGTTGAACAAGAATGGCAAAAATGAACATCACTGCCTGGCACTGAGGACAGGGTGAATATTCAATATGTCTGCATTCTTTATAATATTAGCTGTAATTTTTCAGAAATACACTTTATAAAGTCAGGAAAGTGTCCTTCCATTCCTTGTTTTCTGAAAATTGTTATGAAAGGATGTTGAATGTTGTCAAGATATTTGCTACATCTGATGAAATAAACACATTTGTCTTATTTTTAGTGTTTTGGGTATTTTTTGTTGTTGTTGCTGAGACAAAATATTTAACACCCCAGATGAAGGAAGGAAAGGTTTATTTAGCTTATAATTTGTGGAAGTTTTAGTTTATATTTGACTGGTTTTAAGGCAGAGTGGCACATGGCAGAGAGCAAATGTTTATGGAGGCCGAAGATAGCAAAGCAACAGGAGCAAAGCGGGGAGTGGCAGAGAGGAGTAAGACTCTTTTTTTTTCTTCTATTGTAATCAGGCTATCCCCACCCAGGGGGCATGTAGCACTCACACAATCTCCATGCCCTCAGCTTGCACAGGCTCAGCGTGAATATAAAGTAAACACCCTGGCTCCCTGCTAAGTCACATAGTTAAACTTTTAAACTTCTTAAGTTGACACATTAAACAATATCCCAGAATGGTAAGGGCATGTCATTTTTACCACAAGATGTAGAACTGCTGAGTCACTTAGCCAAACCTCTAGACTCCCCAAGTTGACACAATGTATCAGCCATAACAATCTACCCCTTGTCAAGTTGGCAGTCGGACACATTTTTTTAAATCAGTTTTTAGATATAAAGACATTTATTATATTAGAACTATAGTATTTTGCCCCCAAAGACGCATGTACATCCCTTTATGCAAAAGGCATTCGGTCTATCTGTAAGCATTGCCAAAGTCTTAACAGTTTTATATTGTTGAAACATTTAAGTATCAAGTCACCTCTTAGATATAAGGCAAACTCTTGGCTGTGACCCTTGTATAAATGAAAAGTTAAGCACTTTTAACATTTAATGGCACAAAATAAACATTATCATGTCATTTTTACCCCAAAATGTAAAACTGCTGAGTCACTTAGCCAAACCTCTAGACTCCAAGTTGACTCAATATATCAACCATAACATTTAGTCAACTAACAAGTTGATTAACAATGATTGGATGTTCAAAGTATTAATACAGCCTTGCACTCATGTAGTAAATCCCTCCTGGTCCTACCGTGTTATCCTTTTGTACATAGAACGAATTACCTTTGATAACAGAGCAAAGCCTTGGGTCATGAGGAACTTGTTCTGTGAGTAGTCCACAAGATAAGCAAACATTTGTAACAAATTTAAACTTAATAAAGAAGAATATCTTGCAATATGAGCAGTGTGTGATGCCAAACATCACATGATCAGAACTGAGCCAATGGTTTTTCTCTCTCACTTCAGGATTGTGGGTGACCGTCTCCCAACAGAAAGAGGTTATGGAGGAGATGTCCTCTGCAGAAGAGGAGAAAAAGATGGAGGAATCTCTCATATCAAATGAGATTAGGGAGATGTATCAAATTTGGGAAACAGTAGAAAATTTTGTAGAAAAGCACCAGCTGAATAAGGCTATAGCAGTGTGAGTATTGAATCTGTTTAATTGCAATACAATGTCACATTTCCATGAAATCTTCAAAAGGAGGCAAAGGTAAATGTCATTGGATAGGCTTCTTGTTAAAGTTGCCTGAAAATAAAGAGATTCCATTGAGCCAATAGATAGCAGTGATTCCATTAGTGATAACAGTAGTTGTGGTAGTGAGGGAAGGAAGAGACAATGCTCAAAGGATATGAAAGTTCAATTATATACAATGAATACGTTCTGAAATGCTAATGAACAATATTTTTACTATACAGTATTTTATAATACTATATTGTATGCTTGAGATTGACTAATTGAGCTGATCTAAATATCCTCACATCATAATAGATATGTGAGGTGATGATCATGTTAATTAATTTATTTGTGATCAGCATTTCACAATGTAGACATATATCAATGCATCATGGTGTGCATTTTAAATTTATTCATTTCTATCTTTTTCAAATATATTGCAGTACAACTGGAAAAAGGTCACGGCATCTACAAAAATGACAATTTTACTTGTTAGTTTCCAACTTGGATGCTTTTTATGCATTTCTTATTGCTTAATTGCTTGACTAGGATTTCGTAGAAGTATATTAAATACAAGTAGTAGGAATAGGCACTTTCACGTTTTTCCCTATCTCAGAGGAAAAACTGTCATTTTATACTGTTGAATATGATGCTGTCTGTGGTTTTTTTTTTTATGTGTGACCTTTACTATGTTTAGGATATTTCTTTCTCTTCCCAGCATACTTAGAGTTTTTGTTTAATCATGAAAGTATGTTGTATGTATCTATTAATAAAATGTTCTAAATCTATAAAGATGATTATGTAATTTGAATTCTCCGTTCTGTTAATTCAGTGAATCACAATAATTGATCCTCATATGTTGAATCATGATTGCATCTTAGCAGTAAGTTGTACTTGGTCCTGGTGCATTGTCCTTCTAATGTGCAGTTGAGTTTGTTTTTTTAGTATTTTCTTGGGGGTTTTTTGTATTTATGTTGGCTCATGGTTTTCTGTTCTTATGTTTTTGTCTGTCTTTGGTGTCAGTAATGCTTGGCTCATGAAATGATTTGGAAGTGTTCACCCTGCTTCAGTTTTTTGGAAGAGTTTGCGAAGGATTGATATTAATTATTCTGTAAACATTTGACAGAATTTACTATTTAAGCCAGCAGCCAGCTGGTCCTGGACTTTCTTTGGTTGAGATTTTGATTCAATATCCTTACCAAATATTGGTCTGTTTTTTCCTGTCTGTTTCTTCATGATGCAGTCATAGTAGGTTGTAAGTTTCCAGCAATTTATTTATTTCTTCCAAATTATTCCTGTTATTTTATATATTTACAGAATTGTTCATAATAGTCTCATTGTCCTTTTTATTTCTGAGGCATAAACTTCAGTGTCTATTCTTCCATTTCTGATGTTATTTATTTAAACTCTTTTTTCTTCATCTAGCTAAAGGTTTTTAATATTGTTTACTCTTTCAAAAATTTCTTAGTTTTTTCCATTTTGTTTATCTTTTCAAAAAACTTAGGTTTATTGTTTGTTCTAGTCCAGTGATGGTGAACCTTTTAGAACTTTCAATGATACAAAGAGCCCACTGAGGCATGCATGCTGTAGGTTTACCACCACTGGCAAACCTTACCTTTCCTTACCTTTGGGCTTAGCTTGTTCTTTTTCTAGTTATTTGAAGTGCAAATTTAGGTTATTTGAAATCTTTCTTTTTAATGTAAGTATATATTGCTATAAACTTGCTTCTTAATACTACTTTTGCTGCATCCCACATGTTTTGACATGTTGTGTTTTGTTTTTGGCTCAAGATGCTTTATAATTTCCCTTGGATTTCTACTTTGATGAGTAGTTGTTTAAGAATTTGTTTAATTTCCATGTATTTGTGAATTTTCCCATAACCCATATTGATATCTCATTTCATTCTGCTGAACTCTGAAAAGAAACGTCGAATAATGTCAGTCTTCCTAAAATTTTTATGACTAGTTTTTATCATTAACGTGTGATCTGCCTTGAAGAATATTGCATGTATGTTTGAGAAGAATATGTATTCTGTTGCATTTTGGTGGAATGATCTGTATGTCCCCATTATGTCCAGTTGGTCTACAGTGTTGTTTAAATGTGTTTCTTTGTTTACTTTCTTTCTGACTATTCTATTCATTATTGAAAGTGTACATTACATTTTATTCGTTATATTATTTCTTTCTTTTGTCCTAATTGTCTGTCAATGTTTATATATTTGGGTGTTCTGACTTTGGGTGCATATATAATTATATTTGGTGTATCTTTCTGGTGAATTATTTGTTTTTTTATCATATAATAATATTTTTGGCTCTTCTGGCAATTTTTTACTAAAATGTGATTTTGTATGATTGAAGGATAGCTGTCCTGGTCTGTTTTGGTTTCCATTTGGATGGGGTCTCTTTTTCTACCCTTTCACTTTCAGCCAACATGTATCCTTAAACTTAAAGTGTGTTTTTTGCAGACAGCATGTATTGAGTCTTGGTTTTTGTCTATACAACCACTGTATATGTATTTATTTATTTATCATTTTGGTACTGAGTACGGAGCCAGTACATTAAGCATCTAGGCAAGTGTTCTATCACTGAACTATATCCCAGTGCCAATCTAGATCTTTTGATTGGAGAATTTAAACTTTTACATATAAAATAATTATTTCATAAGGAAGGATTTACTGTCACCATTTTGTTGTTTTCTGTATGTCTTATAGTTCTTTTATTCTTCTTTTATTTTCTTTGTCTTCCTTTTTGATTCATAGATTTTTATATTTATATACTTTGATTCTTCTCTCTTTTTCCTTTCTATGACTTACATAGATATTGAACTTGTGGTTACCATAAGACTTACGTAAAATACTTTTTAGGCATACTAGTTGATGTTAAACTGGTAACAACTTGATTTTATTCCAAAAAAAAAATTACACTGTTATTATCCCCTCTTCTTGGTTACCATTCTTTTCTATTAGCACTTTGAATTGCTCTTCCTGATAGACTACAGTATCTCTGCTGAAAAATCTGCATATAGTCCTATGAAAGGCTCTTCTACATGACATGTCACTTTTCCTCTGGCTTTCAAAACTGTCTTGTTTTCTTTGAGTTTTGACAATTTGATTACAATCTTTCCTGTAATGGATTTCTTGGGTTCATCTTACTTGGTATTTTTGGATGTCCATTTACTTCCTCAAATTTAGGAAGCTCTCAGGCTTTATTTTTTAATGTATTTTCTGCTCTTTTCTGTTTTCTCCCTGAGACTCCCATTATGTATAAATTGGTCTTCTTGACGATCATCCATAAGTACTTTCATCTTTATTCATTATTTGATAATTTAATTGTTCACTGATAAGTTCAAATGGACTTTCCTCAAGTTCAACAATGTTTTCTATTCCAAAATGTGCTGTTAAACCCTTCTCTTAAATTTTCTCTTCAGTTATTTTATTCTTCATGATCAAGAGTTCTGTTTGCTTCTTTATTTGTATTCAATATCACTGTGAAAAATTTCACTTTGGTCATCCATTGTTATTTTTTATTTTAAAGAAAAAGAAGCAAAATACAAAAACATAAAAACAAAATTCTGAAACAATATGATAGGAGGGTAATAATGGTCAACACATTGTGCATTTTTATCATTAAATTAGTTACACAGAATATAAGATATCAGCATTTAATTGTTCAGACAATATTAGCACAAGCCCATGTTTTCAGCTAACTGAAAGAAATTAGTTGCATACTTAACAACTATTTTATGTATATATTTTTCCTTTTGTTTTTCCCTTCCTTCTTTCTTCCCAGTCCCCTAAACCAGTTTTT
>NW_004955489.1:5901987-5903198 GCF_000276665.1 Chinchilla lanigera
TTATTTATTTATTTTTTTGCTTTCTTCATTCCTGATAGTAAATCTCTGTCTGAGGAACATCTGGCAAACATTTTTTCCAGCATTGTGGATTGTCTCTTCACTGTTGGTGGTTTCTCTTGCTCTGCAAAAGCTTTTTTATAAGATGATATCCCAAATGATGATTCTTTGTGATAGTTTCTATGCAACTGAGGTTTTATTCAAATTCTTTGCATACACGAACGTCTTCAAGAGTTTTACATATTCTATCTTCCAGCAGATTTAATGTTTTCGTCTTAATATTTAGATCTTTAATACCTTTTAAATTCAGTTTAGTTCATGGTAAACAATAGCAGTCCAATTTTAATTTTTGACATGTGCAGAGCCAGTTTTTCCAGAACCACTTACTAAAGAGGCTATCTTTCTTCCAGTGTATGTGTTTGGTCCCTTTGTCAAATATAAGGTGACTGAATATTTCCGGAGTTGTTTCTGCATTTTCTAGTCTGTTCCACTGATTTTCATGTTGTTTTTTTTTTTTTTTTGCCAGTACCATGCTGTTTCTTTCTTTCTTTCTTTTTTTTTTTTAAATCACAGTAGCTTTATAGTATAATTTCAAGTCAGGGATTGTGATGCCCCCTGCCTTGCCTTTGTTGCCTAGAATTGCATTTGCTATTCTAGATCTTTTCTGGTTCCTAATGAATTTTTGGAATGTTTTCTCTATTTCTATGAGATATGCTGTTGGAATTTTGATTGAAATTGCATAACATCTATATAACAATTTTAGAAGTATGGCCAGTTTCACTATATTGGTTCTTCCCATCCATGAGCAAGGGATATCTTTCCATTTTCTGATATCTGCTTCAATCTTCTTTTTCAGAGTAATGTAGTTTTCAACACAGAGGTCTTTTACATTCATCATTAGATTGATTCCTAGGTATTTCATTGTTCTGAATGCTATTGTAAAATGCATTATTTTCCTAATTTCTCTCTCAGTTAGATTGTTTTTCATATATAGGAAGGCTATTGATTCTTTTTAAGAGAGTAGTACATGAGAAACAAACAAAAAAATTGAACAGTAACAGCATACCAGTATCACAAACTTAAACAAATCAAAGCAAGAACTTTCAAAGTGATACAGGGCCTCAAGACAAATTAATACAAATCAACAGTGGTTGTTATATTGCATATCATTATCCTCAACTACATTACCCAGATTACCAGATGTAAGAATGAAA
>NW_004955489.1:5906702-5914902 GCF_000276665.1 Chinchilla lanigera
GTTTGAAGTGGACATTGTTTGCAAACAGAATAGCTAAACCTGCTTTTTTCTGGGTTCCTGTCACATGGACTAACATTTTCCATCCTTTAATTTTCAGTTTTTGCATTTACTTTTGAATTAAATATGTTTCTTGTATACAGCATATAGTTGGCTTTTGTTTCCTAATCCACTCTGCTAGTCTGCTTCTTTTGGTTTGTGGGTTGAGATCATTTACATTGATGGTTATAACTGATATGTACTGGCTTATCTTTGTCATGCTATTTTCCTGTTGTTCGATCCTCCTTTTTCCCTCTGTTTAACTGCTTGCTCTACCTAGGAAATTTTGTGTTATTATTTCTGCAAATAATCTTCTTATGTCACTTGTGTTGACACCTGCTGCTTCATTAATACTTATTAATCTGACATTGTTTCTCTTTGGCTCTTCTTGCAGTTGTTGAATTGTTATTTCCTGGCTCCTTGTTGTTTTTAAGAGATCCCTCCTTTCACATTCATTAGTGGCAGTGCTGTCTTCAATTCTGAAAGTCTATCTTCAGCTTTGTTCAGGCGGTTTAGCAAGCTTTCAATGGAATTTTTAAGTTCCTGGATATCTGTTTGTATCTGTTTCATACCTTCTAGTTCTTTTCTATATTGTTCCCTGAGGGTTTCATTGAGTTGTCTATGCCCTTCTATTTTCTTGTCTATGTCATCTTTGGATATGCTGAACATTTGTTTCATTATTGTCATTTCTTTCTCACCTGAAACATTACTTCTGATCTGATGTCTTTTATGGCCTGATGGAGTTGTTTCTTTACTTCAGTTGCTATCATTTTGGAAATTTTTGGTGTATGACTTCCAGGCTCTTCTGTGTTGATGCCTCCTGGACTGGTTTTTTTTTTTTTTTTGGAGGTCTAGGATTGCATTTTGCCCCTTCATTTTGTCATTTTTGAAGAACCAGAGACTCCCTGCAGTGCAGTCTCACTGTCCTGATTGTGTGTGAGTGGCAGGGTGAGAGTCTGAAGATCCCCAGTGCTCAGTGTAGCTCCTGTGCTCGTGAGTGGTGGAAATGTGGGGTCCCAAATGCTTCCGACATTTCTTGCATTCAGTTGGCTCCCAGGAGTGTGTGGGAAGGGGGTGGAGGCTAGCCAGCATTCCTGAGATTGTCTGGGTTTTGGCCCAGCTTCAACAAGAGTAGGGGGGAATGCAGGTTGAGTTCACCGAGGCTTCAGATATTGCACAGGACAGAGCCTGCTTCCCACACTGGAAGGGGAGTGATGAGGGTGTGCTCCCTAAGGCCACTGACTATGTACAGGTTTCAGCTGAGCTACCAGTGGGGTGTGAGTTGTTCTGGCAGTGACCACCAAGGCCCCGGAAGTTGTCCAGGGATCCGTGTGCCTCACACCCTAGTGGGGGAGGCACCAGAGTGGCTCACTGGGTTCCTAAAAGTGTCTGACTTTCTGCCCAGCTCAGGAGACACACTATCAGTGCGGCGGGTAGCCACCAAGGTCCCAAAGGGTGACCGAGGCTTCACCTGCCTTCCACGCTGGTCAGGGAGGCAGAGCCCAGACTCAGCGGGCTTCCTGAAGATGTCCCGCATTTAGCCCTGACTTGGGTGACACCAGGTTATTAATTTTTGAATGTTGACTTTGTATCTAGCTGTGGTACTGAATTTGCTTATTAAATTTAGCAGCTTTTAGTGGAGTTTTGGGGGTATTCCAGGTAGTATATCATGCCTTCTGCAAATAGTGATAATTTTACTTCTTCCTTTCCTATCATTATTTCTTTTATTTCTTTCTCTTGGCTAATTGCTCTGGCTACTTTCCAGGACTATGTTGAATAAGAGTGGAGACAGTGGACATCATTGTCTTGTTCCTGCTTTTAGAGTGAAAGCTTTCAGTTATTGTTCATTTACTATGATGTTGGCTGTGGTTTGTCATAGATGGCTTTTATTAGATTGAGATAAAGACAATCTATTCCTTTTTTCTGTAGGGTTTCGATCATGAATAGGTGCTGGACTTTGTGAAAAGCTTTTTCTGCATCTATTGAGATGATCATATGATTTTTGTTCTTGGCTGCATGAATGTGGCATTTTACATTTATTGATTTACATATGTTGAGCATCTCTAGTATGAATTCCCCTTGATCATAGTGTATAATCTTCTTGAGGATTTGCTGCATTCTCTTTGCCAGCATCTTACTGAGGATTTTGGCATCTATGTTCTCTAGGGAGATTGGTCTGTAGTTGTCTTTCTTGGTTGGGTCTTTCCCCAGTTTTGGCATGAGGGTCATGCTTGCTCCCAGGAGTGAATTTGAGAGTATTGCTTCACTTTCAGTTTCATTAAAGAGTTTGAGCAGTATTGGTGCTGGGTCTTCACTAAATATGTAGAATTCGGGTGTCAAGGCTTGGGATTTTCTTTTTTGGTAGGTTTTTAATTACATCTTCAATTTCATTAATATTGTTTTTATTTAGGAGTTTTATATCTGCTTGATTCAATTGTATTTTCTTTTCTTTTTTATTTTATTTTAAAGAGAATAAAAAATGTTAAAAACATTAGAGATGATACAGAATTTAAAAAAACAAAATGATAGGAATTTGACAATAATTGTTATATCGCATATTGTCTTCAAAGCAGTTGCTCAGATTACCAGATATAAGCATATAAAGTTGCTGAAAGAAAAAAACAAAATTTATGCATTAAACTGTTATTTTAATAAACAAATACAAACCAGTAGTACAAGTATCTTAGCTATCCGGTGTACATATATATTTTCTTTTTCTTTCTTCCTTTCTTTCTTCCTTTCTTTCTTTTCTCCTTTTCCTTATCCCAGTTGTTCTTTCCTTGTGAGCAGTTTCATTCAACTTTTTAATTCATATGTATCTAGGACTCTATCCATTTCTTTTACATTTTCCATCTTATTAGAATACAAGTATTCAAAGAAGGTATAGATGGTCTTCTGTATTTCTGCAGGGCCCATTTTGACTGCACCTTTTCATTCCTAATTTTATGAATTTGAATCTTTTTTTCCTTTTTTTTTGGATAAGATTGTCTAAGGCTTTGTTTATTTTATTTAACCTTTCAAAGAATCACCTCTTTGATTCAGTGATACTTCATATTTTCTTTAGTCTCCAAAACATTAATTTCTGCTCTGATCTTTATAGTGTCTTCCCTTGTATGAGCTTTTGGTTTAATCTTTTCTTCTTTCTCTAGAAGTTTGAAGTTCAACATTAAGTTGTTTATTTGTGCTGGCTCTATTTTCCTGATGTGGGTATTCAGTGCTATAAATTTCCCTGTTATTGCACTTTCATTGTGTCTGATAAGTTCCTGTATGTTGTACTGCCATTGTCATTTAATTGTAGAAACTGTGTAATTATTTTCATCTGTGACCCATTTGTTGTGCAGGAGGGTGCTAGTTAAATTCTGTGTGTTTGTGAAGTTCTTGTATTTTCTTTTTTCATTGACTTTCAATTTCATTGCACTATTGTCTGATAATATGCATGAGATAATTTCAATTCCTTTGCGTTTACTCAAGCATGTTCTTTGGGTTAGTATTTGGTCTATTTTGGAGAACATCTTGTGTGCAGCTGAGAATAATGTTTATTCTGATGTTATGCGGTGGAACACTCTGTAGACATCTAATAAGTCCATTTGTTCAAAAGTTTAGTTCAGTTCTATTATTTCATTGTTGAATTTTTGTCTATTTGATCTGAAATTTTGTGACAGTGGAGTATTTAAATTCCCCAATACAGTTGTATTTGTGCTTATTTGATTTTTCATGCCCATTAATATTTGTTTTATACAGCTGGGTGCACTGGTATTTGTTCAATATATGTTTATGATTGTTATCGCTTCCTCTTGGATTGTTCCCTTTACAAAGATATAGTGACCTTCTTTATCTGTCTTAATCAGTTTTGGCTTAAAATTCACTTTGTCTGCAAATAAATTAGCTATTCTTGCCTTTTTCTGAGCTCCCGTCTCGTGGAGTATTGTTTTCTAGTCTTTGACTTTTGACCTATGAATTTGTTTTAATTAAATGTGTTTCTTGTATGCAAAATATTATTGGATCATGCTTCTTTATCTGTTCTCCAAGTCTGTGTCTTTTTATTGAACTGAGGCCATTGACACTGATGGTTACAACTGATAGGTATTGACTTATCCCTATCATATTATTTTCCTGTTTTTGGCTCCACATATTTTTTCTCCCTTCCTCCATTTACTTATTTGCCTTGTCTGCTGAATTCCTTCTGTTGGTGTTCATGGGGTTGTAGTCCTTGTTTTCTCTTTCTAGAATGCCCTTCAAAATATTTTGGAGTATTGGTTTGGTGGGCATAAATTTCCTAAGCTGTTCTTTGTCATGGAAGTATCTTATTTCTCCATTGGCTTTGAAAGATGGTTTTTCAGGGCACATCAATCTGGGTTGAAGTTTGTTTTCCTTGAGAGCTTGAAATATGTCACTCCAAACTCTCCTTTATTTGAGGATTTGTGCTGAGATATCAGCTGGGATTCTGATGGACCTTTCTTGATAGGTTATTTGTTTCTTTTCCTTAATAGCTTTTAAGATTCTATTCTTTTGTTGAATTTGTGGAATCTTGACTGTGATATGCCTGGCTATAGATTTTGTTTGTCATGGCCCATTGAAGTTCTATATGCCTCACTTATTTGTATGTCAAATTCTTTTACTTTATCAGGCAAGTTTTCTGTCATATCTGTAAACAGTTTTATAATATCTTTTGTGCTATCTCTTGGTTTTTCTTTGAGTCCAATTAACCTTAAGGTATTCTTCTTGGTATAATCTAGTAGCTATTGTATTGGTCTCTTTCTAATTTTAAGGAATCTTTCTTTACATGGCTGCTAGCTGCAAACCTGTCTTGTATATCTGAAATCCTGTCCTCATATTGGCTTAATCTGCTGTGAATACTTTCAATAGAATTTTTATTCTCCTGTATATCTGTTTGAAACTACCTTATGGATTCCATTTCTTTCCTATGCTGAGCATTCATGGTTTCCATAATTTTTTTCAGCTTGTCTATTTTCTTGTCTGTATCTGCTCTAGAATCACTAAGCACGGTTTTCATTGTCAACACCATCTCTGCAGTTGTCTGAGAGATTATTTCTGATTTGACTTTTTTCTAGAGCCTCATTCAATTGCTTTGTTATTATCACTTCAGAGAGGACAGGTGAATGATTTTTGGATTGTCTCACTTCATTGTTCTCTGGGTTTACCTTTAGTGATATTTAGGGTTGCATCTTGTGAAAGTGTCTCCTCATTTTCTTTTCCTTTCTTTCCTTTTTTATTTTAGTTTAATTCCTCAGGTGATATTTGTAATAGCTGTTTAGAACAATTATGTCACTTTTGGTTATAGTGGTAACAATAACAATAACATAAAACACACCCTAGAAAATGACAAACTAAACTAATGATTAATTTGCCACCTTGAACTGAATGAACTAGACTTGTGGTTATATAACAAAATCTAAAACAAACCAAGATTGTATGCAGTATACAAGTCTGTTGTAGGTCAATTTTGCCCTTATGGGTTAAATTTAAAATTGGTTAGGGAGAAAATAGATAATTTGGAAGAAGAGAAAGAGATTAGAAAGCTGGAGGATAAAGGGGAATCATGCTAACTTGGGAAAACAGGTGCAGAAGATTGGAGGGACAGGATGAAGAGAGAAAAAGACGAACTGAACAGAACCACAATTGCAAAGAGGCTAGACACCACGTTCACACTCATATAAACACAAGTTCAAACAATGAACGAGAAAGAAAGAAAAAAGAAAAACTACAACAACAAAAAAAGAGAGGGGGGAAAACAGTAACACACAAACAAACCAAAAAACAAACAACAACAATAAAAAGTCCATTTCTAGGTTTGTCTCTGCTGTTGCTGGTAAACAATGTATGGAGACAGTGTCCTGGCCCATATTCATTTGTCCCAAAAAGCCAGTGAGTCTGCACCCTCTGGTGGCTTGCAGCTATCAGTGCACCTTCCGCAGGGTGGAGCCCAGCTGGGAGCTGCTAGATGAAACCAGCAGCCACTCTGAGTTTTGATCTCTATTCATATCTCTCCAAGGTGTCTCTCTCCAAGATGGTTCCCCCAACTATTGCTCTCTCGCGTGAGGTGGCTGAGCACTCTTCACTCACAGGCAGCTAGTGCAGTCCTTCATGGCAACTAGTGCAGTCTTTCACATCTGCTGTTCCCTCCACTGCTGTGTCTCCCCTTGCAGGCCTCTGTGTTCACCAGCACTTGCCATGTGATGGTAAGTTTGGACTGCTCCTTTTGCACAGTGAATCCTGTCTCCAGGAGAAGGTGCTGTTGGATACTTCTATCTTCTTTGTTGAGATTTCTCTGTTCCCTCTCTCCATGGGATTCAATTCACTACTCAGGTCCTTCCTGGGTCTGGGGGCACTCGCTTCCCTCCTCCTCAACTTCCCCATGTAATATGTCAACATTTGGATGGTAACAATCAGAGAGTTTCTTTCTCTGTTGCTTAGCACTCCACCATCTTGCCACCAATCCAACCATCAATTGTTCTTTCAAGCTCACTAGTACTTGTGTATATTTTGCCTTATTTCTCAGAAAGTGTATATAGTCTATTTCATTCAAATTTTATCTTATTAGCTGTTTGGATCCTGTTTCCCTGTTTCCTTATTTTTCCTTGACTCTTTTTTATGTATTACAAAAACTAGCCTTTTCCCCACTCTTCATGGGTTGGCCTTATATAGGGAAAGAACTTCACCAAACAACCTGGCTAGAGCATCTGGTGGCCTATCAAATCCTCTTGCTAGTTCAGATCACAGTTTTCATTTAGTGTGACCCTCAGGCAATGCCTAGAAATCTGGAATGCTTGATGCATAGTCCAAATCTTTTCATCTCTGGGTGAAGGTGGTAGCTCATTATTTTCTAATGCTTGTTTTATGTTGATCTTAGTTCAATAACTGTGATCAGTTCAGACATGCAAGTTCAAAAAGTTCCCTTTGTTCTCTCTAACCCTAAAGATCTCATGTTTGTTAGAATTTACAAATACTCTGAGATAGGTGGTATAGAAGCCAGTCCCTTAGGCACCACATATAAAAGATAAGGTGTTGGAAGTGTGGCCCACCTTTCTTCATCCTTAGGGAGAAACTGGGGGCTGGAAATTTACTCCTTATTGTAGTTTTTCTTTCCTATGAGTGAAGATTATGGAAGAGGCATCTCCAATTTTCCCACCAGTTCTGATGCTGCTGGTTTTACAATCTTTGCATGTAAATGCTTCCCAATTAGTTTCTAGAGTTGTCATAAAGGGAATTGATTGCAATATTAATGCTGCCTTTGTTCTCCATAGGAGAAGAAAATTTCAGGGGTTCCTATCTCACCATCACAATGACATCACATGTTAAGATGTGTATTTTTGAATTATATTTTTTGGATACAGAACTTTTAAATAATTAGTTTTTTCTTCACTTTAAACATATATTTCCTCTCTTCTGGCCTTTCTAGTTTCTTTTGATGCTCCAAGTATCATTTGTACTGCTGTTCTCATATATATTACATTTTGTTTTCCTCTTCCCGCCTTAAAGACCTTCATTTTGGTTTTCATCAATTTGACTAATGTACTTAGGTGTATGTTTTTTTATTTTAAAAATAAAAGAATGGAAACGGATTAGCAAACAGACATCCATTTATAAAATAGCAGAAGAAAAATACAAGCAATACTGAATTATAGACAAGGTGACAGGAAATTAACAATGCTTGCTGCATTACACATTGATAACTTCAAAGTGGTTACTCAGGAAAACAAATATAGATATGCAAGAATGATCAAATAATTAATCATTAACTGTTTCTTTCAGTAAATGGATATGTCAGTAGTACAACTATGTTAGTTATCCTGTATATACATATATACATAGATTTCCCCTTCTTGCCTTTCTCTTTTCCCTCATTCCACTTGCTCGTAACTTTTGAGCAATTTCCTTTCATTTCACAATGTCTATCATACCTCCCAATTTTTACTCACTCTTTCAGGTTCTTACACTAGTGAGACAATACATTCCTTACACATGGAGGTCTGGCTTATTTCCATTGTGAGTATGGTCTCTAGTTGTGACCATTTACCTATAAAGGCCTCGAGTTTATCTTTCTTTATAGCTGAGTAATATTCCATTATATAAAAGTACCACAAATTTTTTATCCATTTCTCAGTGGGTGGACATTTGGGTTGCTTCCACAATTTAGGTATTA
>NW_004955489.1:5915312-5930191 GCF_000276665.1 Chinchilla lanigera
TTTATTTGTCCTTTGTATTTCTTTATCTGAGAAGTGTGTATTAATCTCAGATGACCATTTTAGGATTGAGTCTTTGAATCTGAGGGGGTTGATGTTTTTTAATTCTTTATGTGTTCTAGATAGAAGACCTTTGTCCGAGGGACAGCCAGCTAAAATTTTTTCCCAGTTTGTGGGTTTTGTTTTTACACTGCTGGTGATTTCTTTAGATGTGCAAAAACTTTTCTGTAAAATGAAATCCAGTTGTTGATTCTTTGAGGTATTTCCCTTGTGGCTTGGTTTTTGCTCATGAAATCTCTGCCTACTCCTATGTCTTCAAGATTTTTACCTACTTTCTCTTCCAATAGATTTAGTGTTGCTGTTTCAATATTGAGATCTCTAGTTCATTTTTATTTGAGTTTGGTGCATGGTGATACACTTGCATCTATTTTCAGTCTTCACCAAGTAGCAAGCAGATTTTTCCAGGACCATTTATTAAAGAGGCTATCTTTCTTCCAGTGAGCTTGTTTGGCCCCTTTAGTGAACATTAGGTGGCTGAGTGTGTTTGTGGCTGTGGCTATTTCTTCCACTCTGTTCCATGGATCCTCAGGTCTATTTCTTAACCAGTACCATGTTGATTTTATTTCAGTAGCTTTGTAGTATAATTTCAGGTCAGGGATTATGATTCCTCCTGACTTGTCTTTGTTGCCCAGGATTGCTTTTGCTCTTCTGGGTCTCTTGTGGTTCCAGATGGATTTTAGGAATATTTTCTTTTTTAAAATGACAATTTTTTGGAGGTTAATTAAAATGTTTATGGGTCCAGGGATATAGCTTAGTGGCAAAATGCCTGCTTGGCAAGCACAAGGCCCTGCGTTCCACTGCCAGTACCCCCCCAGAAAAGATAAAATATTTATGTACATGGAGTGCTCATATGTCTCAGTGATTGTGTCCCTGCTGTGCATGTGTAAGATCCTAGGTTTCATCCTCACATGCAAAAAGAAAATTTTATAATATTCTATATTTATAAATTTATATTCTAAAATTTCTATAAAGGTAATTTTGTAAATATTTCAAATTAAAATGATGTATGTGTGCTGTTTATCAGCATTTAACATAAGATTGATAATTTTTTCCCTTGGATTAATCATACCTCCTCTGAAATATATAGTTTCTGTTTCTTTAAAATGGATAATGAATATAATTATGATACCAAGTGCAATTTGCTGATAATCTTTCTAGGGTTTTAGTGTACTTCCTATTATTCCACAGATGTCTTGTCCATATCTAATTTAACAGTGACTTGCATTCATAAAGCATTTTAGGGCTATAATTTAACTTTTCTATAAAAACAACTCACCTTTTCCCCTGAACTGTTGTTTAATGGGTTTAATTAGCATTTTAATTAAATCTGTAAATTCTGATAACAATTAGTATTTGAATAAACAGATCTTTGCATAAATTGAAATTTATACTCCATATGCACAAAATGTAACTGTAGAAATAAAGTTCAATGGACATAGTAGAGACAAGTTTATTATCCTTGAGCATTTAATACACCATGACTATTCCGCAAAATGAAGGATTTGCTTAATTTTGTGTAATTTAAATGGAAATCATTTAAAAGATCCTATTTTGCTTAGGAATCTTTCTAAGAGCAGAAGGATGCATGATTAAAATAGAGTTACAACAAGTAGATTTGGAGAATCCTAAAGTGTATTTTCAACCAGCTGTTGTAACTTGATAAATTTCCCTGTTACATTTCTAGGGATATTTACACCTGCTAAGCCAATGGCTACTTAAGTCAAGATATTGGAATGATTCAGTCTCATTGATTAGATTAAGAAGGTTTTGAACTGAAACTGAAGACAAGAGAGAAAATGCCATGAATAATTGTGGGGTTACTGGAAAGGAAAAAGGGAAAGCAAACTGTATCATGTGGAGCTCTATGAGCCTGAGGAAATACCTCTGAGACTAACACAGATGGTGGAGACGGAGCAGGAGGGGAATGATATAGGTGAGGATTCAGATCTCCTGCACCTGCTAAACCAGACCAGCTATGATTTTATCTATTTGTCTTTTGGGCTGATAAAACTTTTTTGAAAAAAAGCATTATCGTTTCAAGAGGTTTAAAAACCTGGTGTAGAAGAACAGAAATGGAAGAAGGTCCCTGCTAATTCACAAGTATAGCGTTCACTAAAGCAAAGGAAAGGGAGGTCAAGCAGTTGTGCTCAAAAGATTGTCATGGACAATGATTACAAAACATCCAATAAGAAAATCAAGTATGAATCCATGCCAGGACAATAAAAAAGAAGATACCTCTAGAAAGATGGAAAGCTCTCAAAAGTAAAACTGACCATTCTTGAATGATTCCACTAAGCAAGTTTGAAGTATAAAAAAATGTGGCTGTGTTCAACAAATGGTGTTGAATGAATTGGCTATTTCCATGCAAAAGAATGAAGCAGGACCTTTCACTTATACCACATATATGTATTAACTTAAAATGAACCAAAGACCTAAATGAAAGACCTAAAAATGAAGTCTTAGAAGAAAATATAGAGCAAAACTTCATGACTTTGGATTGGGCAATGACTTCTTAGTTGTAAAATTGAAAGCCCAGGAAATAAGAATAAAAATAGATAAGCTGTACTACATCAGAATTAAATCCAGTCAATCAAAGAGCATAAGTGTCAGTGTGAAAAAACAATTGATGGAATAAAAGAAAATATTTGCAAATCATTTATCTGGTAAGGGGGTAATAGAATACATATTTTATAAAACTATACAGCTTAACACTAACAAAAATAATCTGAATAAAAATAATAATCTGAATAAAAATGGGCAAAGGACTTGAGTAGACAAATAGCCAATATGAAAAGATGCTCAATATTATCCGTCATTAGGGAAATGCAAATTAAAAGCATGAGATATTATCTCATACACATTGGAGTGGCTGCTATAAAATGAGAAAAAAGAAAATAATGACAGAAAATTATAAGTGCTGATGAGGAGATGGAGAAATTGTAACTTTTATTTGGTGTTTGTTAGACTGTATAATGGTATATCATGGAAAGTATGGTAATCTTTTATCATTAATAATAGAAATACTATATATCCAGTATTGTTACTTCTGGGTAAATATCTAAAAGAATTAAAAGTAGGAACTTTGGGCAGATATTTGTATGCTTATGATCATAGTAGTATTATTCACAATAGCTGAAAAATGGAAATATAGAAAACAAACAAGAGGTGATTTATACACATAAAATGGAATAATATTCAAACTTTAAAAGGAGGGAAATTACGATCTATGCTACAACATGAATGAACCTTGAAGATACTGTATTAAATTATGTAAGTCAGTTACAAATAGAAATGCTGTATGGTTTTGTTTTGATGAGATATCTAGAGTAGTCAAACTCTAATACATAGACTGTTGAATGGTGTTTGCCAGGTAATAGAGGGATAGGGACATGGAAAATTGTTGCTTAGTGGATCTAGAGTTTCAATTTGCTAAATACAAAATTCTGGATCTCTTTTCTACAACAATTTGAATATACTTTACTATATACTTAAAAATGGTTAAGATGGTAAATTTTATTATATATGTTATACCACAGTTAAAAGTTAAAAATCATCTAATATGACCATAAAATAAACTTCCTGATCTCCTCTAAGAAAGCCTTGCATAAAAGATGAAATTCTTTAACCATGTGTGGTAAATGTCACTGAGGAGTTAAGAAAGTACTGGTAGTAGATTAAAGCTCAGATTGAGTTGAGAGCTTCAAAAGAAGACAGAGAATGACTACAGCCCTTCCCTCATGCTGTTATGAGAAAGTGCAACAGATGGCCTTAGTTTATAGGGCAAATGGCCTATGGTAATAAGCGGTCCTAAAGAGGTAGTGTACTTAGTTTCTATTTTATTCTTTTCCTTTCTCTCAGTAAAAATGGCCTTCACAAATACAACATCAATGGGTTATTTCAAGTCACTGTAGATGGGAGGAAAACCACTCACATGGGCTGTGACTGCCGTCTGTTTCTCTGCATGCATTATTGGCCTGCCACAAACATTACTACTCCTCTGCTGCCAATAAATGTCATGATAACAAGATTGAGCACCATTACCCTTACAACCAAGTCTAGTCCCATTTGCTGCTAATTCTTTGCTCTACATTTACCTAGCTCACACTGCTGCTAAATTGCTTCTGCTTATACTGAGATTTAGCGGTTTAAAGTAGAGCTTTGAGTCAGAAAGGCACAGGTCTTGGTCCTAGTTTCACTGACTTCTCATATGAATCTAGACATTTCCTAAAAGGATCTAAGCCTCAGTTTCCTAATCTGTCAACATATTCCTTCATCACAAGATTTTTGTGAAACTTAGCCAGGATGTTTTGAAGCCACTAAGACAGTGTCTGATTCATAGTAAGAGTTCAGTAATCATAGATCCCTTTGACAGATATATCTGTGGATACTTGTTCCACAAGGTAAGGTACTGCATTCACACAGATGCCTTTGGCTTTAATTGCCAGACAATGCCTAGTGGGAAATTCCATCTCTTGAATTCTAGCCTGGATATCTAAAGTTTAAAAGTTGCCTCTGAAATATTTTTTTTAACATTCATTTTATTTTATTTTATTATTTTTATTTTAAAGAGAAAAAACAAGAACAGAATAACAACAACAAAGACAAAAACAAAACAACACCAAAACAGTAAAAATGATACAGAATTTCAAAACAAGATGGTAGGAAATTAACAATGGTTGTTATACTACATATTGTTACCTTCAACGAAGTTGCTCAGATTACCAGAGGATCATTTATTTTATTGCCTCCTAAACTCAAAGGTATGCTAGTTTAGTTAATCTATGGAGAAAAGATTGCCAAATGCACAAACCTTTCTTATGGAAATATATTTTTGAAGACTTAATTGAAAAAGTATTGAGGACCCTCTTCATACTGGTCTCTGCATTCTTTGACACACTAAAGGGGCTGGCTAGCTGTGTGCTCTGCAAATGGTCTCTACTTTAAGAAAATCTAATGAAGGAATAAAATTGAACTTATAAAACATAATCACTGTGCTTTGCTTCAGGGGTTTTTAGTGTGGGAGTTTGAGGGCAGGCATAAGTTTATCTTGTAAAACTTCACACATTCCTGCCTTCCTTCTTTCCCAGTTTACTTTCTCTTTAAAAATTCAAGCACTAGAGCATAAAGGGCCTCAGTAAGAGGCATAAGGAAGTAAATTTTTTTAAAAGGTCACAGGTGATTCTGCAACATACCTAATGTATTTACTTTAGCAAAGTTTTAGTTTAGAGAACTACTTGTCAATGACACCATTTGGAAAATATTTATTTTGACTCTATTCTTTAGGAAGAAGCAGCTAAATTTACAGTCACTTAATTCACACTTCAGAAACATATTTATTGCCTAATATAAGGAGTGTGTTGAAGTGTGATTGTCACCCGAAGCCCTCCGAAGCATTCTCTCTTTCAATCAGTGTCTATTCCTTACTTCTGTCATAGAAGAGTTAGGTCTGGAAGAACAAGGAAGGCACAAACAAGGGAGATTTCTAGGAAAAGTCTATGGTTGCAAATACTGGGTCTCCCCATGCCCTACCCATTTTCCATTAATGAAGCATAGAAGGACCAGAGCCTTTTCTTAGGTTCATATCTATCATGTCTGTTGTGAAAAAAGCATCATGATGTGGATGGTGCTCTCAATGAAGAAAGAAGGGAAGTGAGTGAATGAAAGGATAAAGGGCTATTCTTGAGCATTTGCTCTGAGATGGTCACTATCTGGTTCCTCAGTGAAACAGCACTAACACTGTCTTTGTTTTTCAAAAAGTAGCCTAATTAACAGCCTGTTTGAATCTTGTTAAATGCCCTCTAGAAACTAAGATTTTGAACTTTAATCAACGTGCAATGGAGCTCAACACATGTCCGACTAAATGTAACAAGGTAACAAAAAAGGAGTTCATTTCCAAATGATGATATTGAAATAATTTGACATTACTGCATACAAAATTCATGCAAACCCACATTTCATGCAATATATCACAATCAACCACACAAAAGTTAAAGTGTCAAATATTTTAAAAATACAATTTTGAGATAAAAATTCAAGAGGAAATAGAGCACTTATTCAACGTAAATAGGCAGATAATGTTTGATAAAGGAGAAAAATAAATTACAAAGAAAAAGGTAAGCAGTGTGATTATACAAAAAATTAATACAACTAAAATGCCATAAAATCAGAGTAAAAGTGACAAAATAGAAAATTATGTTTCATATATATTATAGATGCATTTCTGAAATATATGAAAAATTTTTATGAGTTTATATTAAGCTCCCTGTAGGTACTGGTCAAAGAAAATGAAGAATGATCGCATAAGATGAAAAACCATTAGTATGTGAACAAAGGAAACAGTACATTCTTGCCAATAATCAATGAAGTGAAAATTCAAGCAATGATGACATGTCACTCTATACTACTAAAATTAGTTACAATAAAGGAACATTATTAAAGCAGTAATTGGACCATAGGGAAAATTGAAACATTTATATATTACTAATGGCATTATAAATGATCTCAGTCAATTTGATGAAGAATCTGGCAGTTTTTAACAAGAACAACAAAAATGTTCATACCTCTTCACTAAATAATCTTACTCTTGGGTACTCATTTTAAGAATATAATTCAAAAGAAAATCAGTATGTGTTATTTATTATTATGAAGAACTGCACATAACCGCAAAAGCTATTAATGGGGATATGGTTATAAAAATTATGGCATTTTGGAGTTTGTGCCTCCTCCATTCCCTCTGTGGAATGGTGGAGCTACAAGCAGAGTGAGTCTGCACCCCGTGCTTCCTCCATTGTCTCAGGGACAGTGGGGTCTTTGAGAGGAGTGTAAGGACACACACCTTTGTCGGGTAGACTGACAGGAATACCAAGACGTGAAATCCAGAACAACAGCTGGGTCCCAGGTGCACAGGTACACACACACCTTTGGAGTGCAGAGTAATTGGTGAGCCTAGCAGCGTGGAACTGTGTGAATCAACAGCGGGGAGCAAGCAGTGGAATTACAGAGAACTCCACTAGCAGAAGTCCAGTCCCAGGCCCCTCATCCAGATGCCAAGATCAGCTCGGTACCCAACGCATTTCTGGGATTAAATATGGACACTATCACAGAACTGTAAGCACCAGAGGCATTTCACTACTTTCATTCTCCCTTATTAGTCTCATTGGATATCCCTGTCCTGTCTGATTGAATGTTATCTTGTTTTCTTTTGTATTCAGTAGTTTTTTTTTAAATTTCGGATTTTAATTTTTTCTTTTTCTATTATTCTCTCCTCTTTCATCTCCTTTTTCTTTCTTTTTTCTTCAGTTCATTTTTGTTCTCATTCTCTTTTTCCCTTCTTTTTTCAATGTTTAGGTTTCTTACTCTTTTTTTCACTCTCTTCTATAGACTCATCTTTTCTCTTTCTTTGCCTACTTCTGGAATTTAATTCTTCAAGTGAGTAAATGTTGTCTCTGCCATTTTTTACTACTCCTTTGTATTCTATTTTATTTTTTCCCTCTTGTGTCCTCCAGTTTCCCAAAGCTTGGGTGATCATCTTTTATTTTGACTCTACTATATTTGACCTCACCCATCACATTAACCAATCCCCTAGCCATCTTAACCTCCCTGCTCCTGACAGAATGGTAAAATCACCTGACTAAGGGGAAAATCACTGCATACAAATGCACAGCATATGTTTGATTTTCTTAAATAATTTTAGAGTTCACTCCTATGATCAGAAATAACTGGTTAATGGTTAACATAGTTCATTACTAGCTAAGCTGCATTTGAAACTATTGTTTTTACTAACTGTACTACATTAGCCAGGATGTCATACATGTTATAGTCAGTTTTTCTCCCCTGTATGATAACACTGTGACTGTATGAGGTCATAATCACCATTACAGCCCAGTATCAAAGGATTAGGAGCTGAGCCAAATAGCAGTCTTGCATCCTTTACAAATTGGGAAGCTAGGGCATTGGGATAGCTATAAGAAACCACGTACATCTAGAAGACATCCCTGAAGAAAAGACACATCTAGGGAAACCAAAATACTAGCAATAAAGCTATATATCATAAGAAACTGACAAGTATCAATGTAAAAAACAAAATATAAAAGAGAAAATAGAAAATGACAAGACACAGAAGCAAAATGCAACCCCAGGCCCCCAGCCCACCTGGGACAAGGCCAGAACTCAAGGAGAGAGATGAAATTGGAAATCAAACACTGGAACTTTCTGAAATGATAGTAGCAGAAGTGAAAAAACAAGTGGACAAGGCTATAGAGAAAATAATCTCTCAGGTACAGAAAAAATGATGCTTAAAATTAAAGAAATTGAAGAAGACACAGATAAAAGAATACATGAGCTTAGAAAAATGGTCAAAACAAATAATGCCCCACATAGGAAAAAAACGAAATCCACGAAACAGATCCAAAGAGAAATCCAAGAGATTAAAACCTCCATTGAAAGTATACACAACAGGTTGAGTGAAGGACAGGATAGGATTTCAGATCTTGAAGACAGAATTACAGACAATGATAATGAAAAGAAAGATATCTGAATATTAGCAAAAGACCATGAAAAATGAATCCAACAGCTACAAGATGAAGAAAGAAGAATAACATAAGATTGATTGCAGTCAGTGAGAAAGCTGGAGATGCATAAATGACATAAAAAAAGCTCTGCACAGAAATAATGACAGAAAGCTTCCCAAGTGTAGATAAAGAATTTGACATAAAAATAAATGAAACGTTTAGAACTCTTAAGTATTCCTGACCAAAATAAAACTACACCTAGACATATAACAATCAAAATTTCAGAAATTCAGCACAACAAAATATTAATATCTGTTAGAGAAAAGAAACAGATCACCAATAAAGGAAAGCCCATCAGAGTCATAGCAGATTTCTCAACACAGACACTGAAGTCCAGAAGAGCTTGGAGTGAAGTCCAGAAAGAAAACAACTCCCAGCCCAGGTTGATGTACCCTGCAAAATTATCTTACAGAAAAATGGAGAAATAAGATACTTTCATGACAAAGAACAACTGGAAAGATTTATGAGCACCAAACCAATCCTACAAAGAGTACTAAAATATATTCTAGACAGAGAAAAAATGACCACAATTCCAAGAATAAAAACAGAGAGAAAGCACCAGGCAATTAAACAGGAAGGAAAAGTAGGGTACCAACATAAGTAAAGTAAAATGACCAAGATAAACCAATACATGTCAGCTATAACCATAGATGTAAATGGCCTCCAGTCAAAAGAAAGAAACTGGCAGAGTAGGCCAAGAAACAAGATTCAGCAATATGCTGTATACAAAAACCACATTTAACACAAAAAGAAATTCATAGATTGAAAATCAAAGGATGGAAAACAATCATCCACACAACAGGAACTGAGAAAAAAAAAACAGGAGTAACAATTATTTTTGCAGAAAATGTCAACTTCAAGCCAAGAATGATCAAAAGGGATAAAGGTCACTATATACTTGTTAGGGGAAAACTTCAAGAGGAAGAGATAACAATCATAAAGATATATTCACCAAATACAGCAGCACTAACTATATAAGACAATTATTAATAGACATGAAAAATCAAATAAGCAATAATACAATTGTAAAGGGATACCTAAATAACACATTGTCACAAAGCAATAGATCCACTAGACAAAAAATCAGCAAAGAAATAACAGAACTCAACCAAACCTGTGAACAAATGGATTTAGTAGATTTTTTTTAGACTGTCCCACCCAGCATCATCAGAATACATATTCTTCTCAGCTGCACATGGAATGTTCTCTAAAATAGACCATATACTAGCCCACAGAATATGCTTAAGTAAATGCAAAGGGAGTGAAATTTTCCCATGCATATTTGACCATAGTGCAATGAAATTAGAAATTAATAGTAAAAGAAATGGCAAAAACTCCATAAACACGTGAAAATTAAACAATACCCTCCTAAACAACCAATGGATCACAGATGAAATAAAGGAAGAAATTCAACAATATCTACAACTGAATGAGAACGGAGACACAACATAATGGAACCTATAGGATACAATGAAAGCAACACTAAAAGGGAAATTTATAGCAATGAATTCTCACATCAGGAAAACAGAATGAGCACAAATAAACAATCTAATATTTCACCTCAAGCTTCTAGAAAAAGAAGAGCAAGACAAACTCAAAGCCTACAGAAGGGAGAAAATTATAAATATCAGAGCAGAAATTCACACACTGGAAACCAAGAAAACAATATAAAGAATTAACAAATCAAAGAGTCAGCTCTTTGAGAAAAATAAATAAAATCGAGAAACCCTTAACAACCTTATCAAAAAAGGAAAGAAAAGACTCAAATTCATGCACTGAGGAATGATAATGGTGAAGTCACTAAAGATCCTGTGGAAATTTAGATGATCATCAATACCTACTTCAAAAATCTTTACTTTTATAAGATGGAAAACACAGAAGACATGGACAGATTCCTAGGTACATATCAATTACCAAAACTAAATCAAGAAGATATAAAAATTCTGAATAACCTAATATCACTTAATGAGATTGAAGATGTAATTAAAAACTTACCAACAAAAAAAAAATCCCAGGTCCTGATGGATTCACTGCTGAATTCTACAAGAAATTTAGAGAAGATCTAATGCCAGTATTCTTCAAACTCTTGAAAGGACAGCAATACTCCCTAACTCTCTCCTGGAGGCAAGAATTATCCTGATACCAAAACCAGAGAAAGATACAGCCAAAAAGAGAACTACAGGGAAATCTCCCTAATGAACATAGATACAAAAATCCTCAATAACATACAAGATAAAGAATTCAACAAATCATCAAGAAGATTATACACCAGGACCAGGTGGGATTTATCCCAGGAATGCAGGGATAGTTCAACATATGCAAATCAATAAATGTAATACACCATATAAAAAGAGCCCGAGACAGAAATCTCATGATCATCTCAATAGATGCAGAAAAAGCTTTGAAAAAAGCTCAGCACTAATTCATGATAAAAACTCTACAGAAAATTGAAAAAGATGGTCTTTATCTTAATCTGATAAAAGCCATCTATGACAAACCAAATTCCAACGTGATACTAAATGGACAGAAACAGAAAGCTTTCACTCTAAAATTAGGAACAAGACAAGAATGTCCACTATCACTACTCCTTTTCAACATAGCTCTGGAATCATTAGCCAAAGCATTTAGGTAAGAAAGAGGAAATAAAGAAATAAGGATTGGGAAGGAAGAAGGGAAATTATCATTATTCACAGATGACATGATACTCTACATAGAAGACCCCAAAAACTCCATGAAAAGACTCCTAGAGTTAAAAAGCAATAAGCAAAACAGCAACCATTGTTGATTTCCTATCATCTTGTTTTGAAATTCTATATTGTTTTTATTGTTTTTGTGCTTTTTGCCTTTGTTTTTGTTCTTTTCTCTTTAAAATAAAAAAATTTTAAAAGTATGGCATTGTAAAGTTAACAGAATTGACTATAACTAAAGGAATTGGCACATATGAAGAGTATTGGGATACATAGAAAAGTATATATAAACTATTAAATTAAATTATTGCAATTAACAATAAAAGTAAATTATGAGGAGCCCCTGTTAACCTACAGAGTAAAAAGGAAACCTATAGAATGGGAAAAAATTTTACCAGTGATTCCTTCAGATGTCTCATATCCAAAATATATAAAGAATTGAAAAACTTTACACCCCACCAAATAAAAGGCCCAATCAAATTGAGGAAGTGAAATGAACACACACTTCACAGAAGAAGTAAAAATGGCCAAGAAAGACAGGAAGCAATGCAAGATTTGGAAGAGAAGTGCAAGTTAAAAGAACACTGACGACGTTTGCTATCTCCCCAAATTCAAAGACCCAGTCCAAAAACGGGCAGCTGAGATGAATACACACTTCTCAGATAAAGAAATACAAATGGCAAATAAATACATGAGAAAATATTCAACATCAATAGTCATTTGAGAAATGCAAATTACGAGAACATTGAGATTTCATCTCACCCCAGTAAGAATGGCTAGCATTAAGAAATCAATCAATAACAAATGCTGGTGAGGCTGTGCAGAAGTAGAAACTCTTCTCCACTGCTGGTGGGAATGCAGACTCGTGAAACCACTGTGGAAATCAATGTGGAGATGCCTCAGCAAACTAGGTCTGGAGGTTCCATTCAATTCAGCTATTCCCCTTCTGGATATTTTCACAGAAGAACTGAAAACATCATATCACAGTGATAATGTGCACCCATGTTCATAGCAGTGCAATTTGTAATACCTAAATTGTGGAAGCAACCCAAATGTCCACCCACTGAGAAATGGATAAAAAAATTGTGGTATTTTTATATAATGGAATATTACTCAGCTATAAAGAAAGATAAACTCGAGGCCTTTATAGGTAAATGGTCACAACTAGAGACCATACTCACAACTGAAATAAACCAGACCTCCATGTGTAAGCAATGTATTGTCTCACTAGTGTAAGAACCTGAAAGAGTGAGTAAAAATTGGGAGGTATGATAGACATTGTGAAATGAAAAGAAAATGCTCAAAAGAAAAGAGAAACTGGGGTGAGGGAAAAGGGAAAGGAAAGAAGGGAAAATTATGTACGTATGTATATACAGGATAGCTAACACACATGTACTACTGACTTCTATTGCTTTACTGCAAAGAACAGTTAATGTTTAATTATTTGATCAATCTTGTATGTCTCTATTTGTTTTCCTGGGAAACCACTTTGAAGATATCAATACGTAATACAACAACCATTGTTAATTTCCCACCACTTTTTCTGTAACTGTGTATTATTTGTATTGTTCTTATGCTATTTTGTAAATAAATGTCTGTTTGTTAATATGTTTTCCTTCTTTTATTTTTAAAATAAATTAAATAAAAGAACACTGAGATTGCATTTTACCCCCAGAAAGAATGGCTACCACCCAGAAATCAAATAGTATCAAATGCTAGGGAGGCTGCTGGGGAAAAAGTTATACTTCTACCTGATTGATGGGGATATATAAACTAGTACAACCACTATAGAAACTAGTGTGGAGATTCCTGAAAAATATAAAACTGGGAATTCCCTTTGACCCATTTTTATAAAGCATTCACTTGTGTATTTGAGAATATTGACCTGAATGTAAATACCAGGAATATATTTTAATAATTCTTGACCTTTAAAAGTAAAAGGAGGAATGCTTTTGGAAGCTTTGGTAAAAAGAATATCGTTAATAAAGACAAATAAAATCATACTATCATCAAAATTTTCAACAGCAGTGCTCATACCATAGAAAATTGACTAATTCTTTAAAGATATTCAAGGAACTAATATGTAACCCAAAAGTTTTATATTCAACAATACATATGCTTATATACAAGAGCAAAAATTCTTAATGGTATGTAAGAATTAAAAGTCTATTATTTCCATAATTCTTTGTAAGGGAAAGAATGGAAAGTGATCTATAGACTACCAAAATTCTGGTGTACTTCTCTAGACAAATATAAATGCATGGATTTATGGTGAGAATTAAAGATGAACTTCTTCCTAGTTAATTCTGAAATGAATGCTAAAATGTAGACAATGTGTTATGATTATATGAACAGGCATTTATTTATAATACAATCAAGACAGATGAAAGAAGCAAGCGTTAAACATGTAAAATGTTTAAACTATTTCCATTGATCATATTAATAGGGGTAGTAATAGTATTATTGTGTGTGTCAAGCTTAAATCTTGCACGATTTCTCTTATATGAGAAACTGAACTATAAATAGATCACAAAATAAAAGGTAGATAAGGGGGGTGGGGTTTAGCTCAGCGGCACAGAGCCTGCCTGGCAAGTGAAAGGTTGTGCGTTTGATTCCTGGTACCAGAATCCACTCCCCCCCAAAAAAGATAAATAAGAAGAAACAAAGAGATAGATTTGTTTTGCAAATGTGAGGGGAAGGACCAAGAAATGAGAGGACAAAGAGAGAGGGGAGGGGAACATTAATTAAGATTTGTTATGTCCATGTACCAACTCCCCACGATGAATGCAATCATTATGTTTTGCAAACATATACTCATAAAAGTAAAATTTAAAAGAAAATGATGTGAACCATATGGAAAAATCAAATAAATAACTGTAGGATATTCTAGATTTTGCATTGCATATGAGACTATCACCTCCAACAAGGGGATAAAATGATTTTTGGCAAGCAAAGTCTTTTGCAATTTGTTATGTGCAAATATATATGAAACATACACATAAAATATGTGTGGTATTAAAATTTTATGGTGGGGGCTCTTAGTAAAAATATGTACAAAGCCAATTGAGAGGGAGGCAATAATCAATAAAATGCCGGGAAACACTATTCAAAGTCTGTCTTCCCTTTGACAATGAGAAAACCAAAAGTCTCAGTGTGGAAGAAAAGAAATATCAATGAAATTCAAGAGAGATTAAATTCCGTAGTCCTGAATTTTGTCTTTAAATGCATTTTTCCTTGATTGGTCTACCAAAAACATCTAGAAACAATGACTGGGGGCTGGGGATTTAGCTCAGAGGCAAAAGCGCCTGCCTGGCAAGCGCAAGGTCATGAGTTCGGTTCCTGGTACTGGAGAAAAACCAAAAAAACCAAAAAAAAAAAAAAAAGAAAACTTACTCAGACTCTGGGGTAGTGGAACATAGGAACAGAACGTGAAAGAAGACCTCTAAGGAAGTAGTACCTCAGTTGTATTTTGAAAGACTACTTGGAAAAGTTATCAGAAGCTAAAAAAATTGGTGGAGAAGTGAGGGAAAACCTTCAGCAAGAAGCATTCGCATGTTGCGAACTC
>NW_004955489.1:5930291-5961958 GCF_000276665.1 Chinchilla lanigera
GTCATCCTTTCCAGGCAGGCACTACACTGCTGAACTATATCCCAGCCCCAAGATTTGGGCTTTGCAATATCTGTCCATTAAAAGCAACTAGGGCTCTTGGAAATGGTAGATTTCGGGTCTGCAGCAGATAATGAACAAGATGATTCCAAAACACCCTAACTTCCTAGATAGAAAATTTTTAACTAAAATTAGGGTCATGCCAAAGTGACTTAGGAGTGAATGTAAAAGAAATTCCTGCTGGAATTTCTAGCTACAATTTGAAATATAATAGTTACAAAAATTTTGATGGGTAAAGCACCATTAAATAGGGTTAATGATTTCATAATAGTTCTTAAAGATAACAATTGATAACCTTCTAAAGATGATAAGCTATGGGAAAGCCCAAGGAAAAAATCTAGCTCTTCTTTATACTTCCTGCATAGCATGAGACAAAATATTTTTAAAATAAAATCATTTCTATTGGCAGACATCAGCAAGAATGGTGGAGTAAAGTCCTCTAAAATTTCTCCCTCCAAAAAAGCAACAAGAAAACCGGCAGAAAATTATGTGAATCAATGCTTTATGACTGGAAATTAATGACAGGCTAGCAGAATTTTAGAAAATTTTTCAAGAAAGTGGGTTTATGCAATAACTCCAGTGAGCTTTGTGACATTTGACCATCCTTATTCTCATCCCCTATCTTCACTTCCATAGCAGCCTCATATACAGGCAACCTCTAATCCCAATCATAGCCAGCATCTTTGCAGCCACTAGCTGGGACAGAGTGGTGCTGGAGCTCCTCTTACGCTCATTTCTAGAGAATTGTGGCTATTTGATATTTCTCATGGTTCCCTGACTTTTAAGGCTGTCTTTAGTAGACCCGGCACAGTGATCATCTATTGAACACAAAATTTTTTTCCCTGGGAAAATTTGCTGAAAACATTTGGGCACAATTGCTGACTTTGAGTTGGCCTGAGGCAGTGGATAACAAATGAGATAAACAGTTCACCAACTGAAATTCTTAGGAGGAAAAGTTAGTGAATGGGCTGTCTCTAGTGACTTTGAAAAATTCTAACGTATTTCTGATAGTACACATGGGCACATACGTTTGTAGGGCTGCACACAAACTCAGTAAAGATGTTAGAAAGTCCTACACTCTTACTGCTGGCTGACATTCTTTACACAAAGAGGAAGTGAAGTTAAAGGAGAGCTGAAAACTACCTGGTTGAGTATTGAAAGTATGTGCCAGCACATGTACAGACAGAGCCTCTAGGTAAAGACCAAAGATTTATTTGTTCCAGGCATTTAAGGAAATTTTCTATCTAATCATTAACTGATGACTAAACTAACCCAGAACAAATGTAAATGACCATTCAGCCACACAACAAAGAATATAATCTTGACAGCATTTGTTCGGAGAAGTCACCAAACGAAGCAATAACATAAACAAACAATGGGAATAGTTGCAAAACTTTGTGAAAATATTTTAAAATCACCAAATTGTACAGGCTACATTTATTTGTAATATATTAATCATATCTCAGTAATAATGTACCTCCAACAAATAAATGAACAAAAACTGATAGAATATGATCATTTTACAATTTAACATTAATAGGAGCTAGCAACAAAACATGTGGAAACCCGAGATTGATCAAGACATGAATTCACCAGAAAATACAGAGGAACCTTTTAAACTGTAGCATGAATACGTAACCAGCAACATACAGACTGCGGGAAACTGTGCAAGTAAAATAACATGAGTTCGTTAGCATGTACATTGTAAGGAAAAGAAATAAAAAGAGAACCTATAGATTAATACAAGTTTACAAGACATAGTCCATTTTAAATATACTGAGTAAGATTGCACAATGTTCTACGACAGTTCACTTTTGGATAGTGAAACCATAAAGAATTCAAGGAAATGCTTATTATAAAATTCAGGATAAAGGTTGCATACGAAGGGAGAGATGGGACTATATTTATGATTGGGTATATGGAGGTGCCTCTGTGGTGACTGGCCAAATTTTTGTCTTAACCTGGTGTTGGTTACAAAGGTATTAGTCATATAATAATTCACAAAGCTCTAGGTTTTGTGTAGTTGTGTCTTAGCTCTGCTTTAAAATTAGAAGGCAAATAATGATCTAAGTAATCTAAATGTTGGAAGAGATCAGGAGAACAAAAATATGTTATTAGCATATTTCATCAAGTAAAATTAATAATATTGGTAAATAATAATGCAGTAATAAATAAGGCTAATAATTAGGGACTGGCTTTCCATTTCATCCTAATATTCCAATGGAAGAATTGCAAAGGTAAATCACACTGTGGATAGAAAAGCTATGTGCTAACTATGCTTTAAATGGAACCTGTTTAAGTGGGCCACTGTACACAAAGGAATGTCTATCTCATACCTATGAATTGTCTGAGATGTTTATTTTAGGCAGCCTCTAGAGTCATTTTTCAAAAAGTGCAAACAATGGGATATTTATCTGAGGATGACGTGTTGATTCAGGATCCTTGATTCATAGTTTCAATTTTGTTAATATTCAAGGGAGTTCCTGACACCAGTTATTTTTGACTTCTCTTCTCTCCAGTATCCCGACCTCTCCTTCTTTGCTGAGACTGATTCTCCTGTAAATGCTTTTCTTGCCTCAACTCATGCTTGTGTGTATATTGACTCATTCTTCTGAGAGGATGAGCGGGACTCTTCCTCCCTTCTACAAATAGCCCTTCTACCTGTGTCTCAGTTTCTAAACGTCTGTTGAACCTTTCAGCTTCGATTTATTGCTACAAAATCTTATTTCCATCACACATCCCTAATGTATCCAGTCTGGGAGATTCTTTGGGCTTCCAATGCAAAAAACCAATATAAGGAAGATGACAATGGGGTTAATTTTAGAAAATAATGAATTAATTCCATTTGGGATATAATGATTTTGAAGGAATGGCAAACCAACACAAATGGAGGTGCATAGCCTATGATCTGTCTGTTATTAGCCTACCATTGTTGCTATATTTTACTTTTAAAGTATTTATTTTTCACCTAGTATGTACAAGGTAGTATACTGGGTGTTTGAAGGAGTGTAAATATAGATTGACATAACGTAATCTTTGCTTTCAAGGCACTAACAATATCCAATTCATTTAATATAAGTATTATTCAAAGCAGAGGATAAAGGTAAGAATGGGATGAATATAAGATGAATGGGAACAAGCAGAATTCTAATTTTGAGATATATATGGAAATAAACTCTTGCAAATTTTTCAATGGGGAAGTTCTCAGAAACATTGCTGTATTCCATGCTCAAGGGGCCTTCAGGACACTTGGAAGAAAAAGGTAACTGTTGTGTGTCACTGAACATCTTCCTTTCTTGTTTTTGAAAATTTTTTCTCCACCCTCACTGTGGGAGCTGGGTACAAAAACATACAAACCATGAAATCTGACCTCAGAGAGCTTACATTCTAGTTGAGCAGCTAAGGCACATCTATGGAGCTGAGAAAAATCATGAATTGAGGAGTGTTATGGAAATGGATGTTGTTCAAGTACACAGGTTTGATATATATATTAAGGGCATAATAAATGCTGGTGCAGTCTATGACTACTGAGTTAATGAAGACCCATTATTCTTGATGATTCTATTTCAGAAATATCTGCTTGACTTCATCCTCAAGTCATTGCTCACGTAACCTGATGTTATTTATCAGGTGGACTCTGGAGAGTTCACCAGGCCTCCTCGTCCTGGCTCAGTCACTCAGAGCTGCTTGCATTGAGGAGACACGATTTTTGTTTCATTTCGTTCTCCTGAAATAAATATTAAGTATTCTTCAACCAGTGAAAATGTATTCTGAAAGGCGTGGTGAATTTGGTAAAGTTCATAATTGGTGCTGATGACTTTGACAGAAAATTACTTCTATTTGCTGTCTTCATAATACTATTGACAGGGAAGAGATAATAGTTTTGGAAATTTCATGGCAAAGAAGAGTGGAAAGACCTCCTCATCCTTTCCACATTGTTGGAGAGGATGTGTCAAAGGGAAAACTGGGAGTTGCTCAGTCACTGACATGAGATCCTCTGGACTCTCAACAGTAAGAAAACACTGCTATTTTTGGTCCTGGTGCAAATGACCCTTACATGTCGACTTGGAGCTCAAGGAAGTGGTTTCTAGGCAGTCAGGAAGCAGCCTTTCTAGAAAGCATCCAGAAACAGGTCTGCCTTTCTCCCACCTAGCACTGTGCCAAACACACTGTTGCTCCTCAGTCAGCTCTGATGGTGTGAATAAAACAGGGCCAGGGTGTTCCTCCAAATTGACTACTAAACTGACAGTAGGATTCTTGGCTTTGGAGTCTTGGCCTGCCACTTCGTCTTGGTAACCCTCGGAAAACCATTTCTACTCTCAGGACCTCAGTTATCAAATCAGAAAAATGATTTTAATTGTTCTTGTGTTCTCAAACTCTGCAACTTGCTGCATGAAGTGTGGCACTTCATAATAAATAGGCATAAATTCTCTCTGATTCAAATGAACTCATATCTGACCAAAGCAATCACGACACAGAAGCAATAATTCAATCCAAATAAATCTATTCTGGTTGTATACGAATAATGCAGTGCCTCTATGCAAACACTTAGCAATTGGGCTGTACTAAATATATTTACATACATCTTCCTTGGACGAGTAGAACATATGATTGGCGTGATGTTTATGACTGCAAAAGCCTCTGTAGGCTAGGATGCTGAATCATGTGATTCCTTACTTGAATAATGGCTATTCCATTATTAAAATAAAGACATGCCTTTCTGCAAAACCTTATTACCACACAAAAGCACCAAACATCAGCCAGCCAGTCATTTAATCATAAGGCCATAAGAACAAGACAGTCCCCCAATGAAGTACTCTCTCCTTAGCATAAAGCTTGTTCAAAGTGCTAATTAGAATAGAGGGTCCTAAATATTAAAACCATTCAATGTCAGCCTCAGGGGCTACTAACTCATGTTTGGAGTGCTCTTGTTGCTTTTAATCAAGAACTAGGCTACACAGACTTTTTCTTTTAGTTGTTACTTCAGTAAGAAAGAAGAATGTAAACATTGGCACTTCAATATGACCTTCAGCTTCATAAAACATGGTGGGAACTTTGCCCCCAAAGACCCTGAGCAGGCCCTACAAAACAGTTGATTACATGAGTTTGTGTATCCTAAAGTCTTATTTAACTGGTGTTCAAACTTCTGACTGCCTCTTCTTTTTTCTTATCTCTAAGGGTTCCCAGCAGAGAGGAGAGCGCTTCCATTAATCATTCCACCCGCTGCCCCATACGCATGCACATGCACAGGCTCAGACACATACACACTTATGGCAACTTACGCAAACACACACTTCTCTCATTCCATCCAACTCAATGCCTACACATACTCCAGGCCTTGGTATAGAATTGCTTAAGATCTGGAAGAGATGAGAAACATTGCCTGCATTTACTTTCTCATTTTATTAATAAGGAAACTGAGACTCAAAGAGAGGAGGTGCAAAGAAAAACCTGGACTAAAACCAGTTCTGGTATTGTCAGTACTGTCACTATTTCTCCACCAGGAGCTCAACATTTCAAAGTGCAAAAGCTCCTTAATTCAACTCAGTTTATTCATCCTTCACTCTCTTTGTGTGTGAAACATATTGCTAAGACCCGTAAGTGTTTCATAGGGGAATGAAATATTATCCTGACCAAGTGGGAGCAAACTGAGATGCATGTAAATATATTTAGTAAGATCAGATTGCTAAGTGTTCTCATTCAGGGGCCACGTTATTTGTGTAAAACTGGAATAGCTTTGTTTGGATTGAATTATTTCTTTGAGGCATCTCATCCGGGTTTTAAGAAAAAGGTTTCCTCATGATGCCTTCAAAAGTCTGAAGATTATGTGTTAACATTGGCATTGCTCTTTTTTCATTTCTTTAGAGAAGCCACAAAATATTTCCGATTCCAACAAATACTATATTTTTGCCTCTGAAAACATGAAAAGATATAAAGAGAAGAATGTGTACTTTGGGCAAAGGTCTGAGGAAATGAGAATATGTATACAGTTACTGCTGGCAATTATGCCAGTATATCTATTCTGAAGAAAAATTTAATATTTATTGAGAGCTCAAAAATATGCATACTTTTAAACCTAGTATATTTGAAATCTAGAAATATTTCTTAAGGGAGAAAGGCAGAGAGAGTGAGAGAGGTGTAAAGGATGAACGTGAGAAATGTTTTTGTATTGCTAAGCAATAAAAAGCAAGGGACAAGGCAATATATTGTCAAAATATTATTTCACTTATTTAATGCCACATAGAAGCTAAATGTAGGCCTGGTTTTCACTAGATGTCCATCTTGAGGTCAGTAACACATATTGCATTAAAACACTTGCCGACAAATGCAAGCCTATAAATAGAAAACACGTGCCTACAAATGCAAGCCTGTAAATAGAAAATGACATGAGGTTTATTGAAAATTGCATGAGAAAATAGGATAGGGATTGGATTATCTCATATATCAAACAATGAAACCCTTCAAAACATCATTCAAACACTTTTCTTTACCATTTTGATGTCCTGCTGCTGCTTACTTTCTCTCCTCATCATCTTTCAAGCCCCTTTCTGTCATTATCTTCTTCCCTGCTTTCTTCATTGCTACCATCAGCACTCCACCACACAGTCCTCTGTGCTTTGTTTTTCTGCAATGGTAATGTTCTTTAAACTGCCCTGTTCACTGTGGCAACCACTAGCCACATGTGGCTATTGAGCTCTTTAAAGTGTAGCAGGTACAACTGAGAATGTATGCTTTTAATTTGATTTGACTGATTAAAGTAATCACATGTGGCTCCTGAACATTTGAAATATGGCTAGTACAACTTAGGAAATATATTTTTAAAATTAATTTAATTTTATGAACTGTAAATGAAATTCCCTCATGTGTGGCCACCATATCGGACAGCATAGCTCTCACTTAGAGAGGCAGAATGAACTAGGTCTTTCCTGGGTCTTCAGCTTTGCTTTGTTGTATACAGGAGATGTGGGCAGTGACTCAATGACTTTTTCTCAGCATTCTCCTTACTGATACAATACTGAAAAGAATTGGTAAGGTTCTACCTAACTAATAATTTCACTTATTTTACCAGGCACACAGAGAAAAAGCCGGAAAGACATAAACAAAAATCATCAATACAGTTAATTTATGGTAGTAGAATTATAAAGTACTTGATTTTACTTTGTTTTTCAGTTTCCCAAGTGATCTGGAGTGGGCATTTAATGCTTTTCATTTAGAAAAAACACACAACAGGTATGATTAAAATGCCTTTTATGTATGATTTTTAAAACAAACAAAAACAGGGAGGGCATCTCTTCTAAGGATTCTGTAAGCAGCTTCCAAAACAGGCTCTCACTTGGCAAGTGGAGAAAAGCCCAGTGGCAGGCCCCCTTGGAATTTGGCCCAGGAATGGCATGTGTATATGTTCTCCCAGCTGCTTCCTCACATCAAACAGCTAACAAACCAGAGCTCCAAAGCCAAAGCAATTCCCGCTGTCATCATTGATGAAGCCTGTACACAGATGGAGAAATAAATAAAAGAGAGAGGTGGTGAGTTTTCTATATTTGACCCAGTTACTATTTTTGCCAAATAAGGAGAGAAAAGCTTAGGATTTCAAGCATGAAGAACTATATCCTGATATTGTGAACAAAATCATGCTGCTCTTTTTTAAGCCCTTTATGGATGTGCCTTTCCTTCTTAGAGTCAAGGCCAAATTTGGCACAATCCATATAGACTCAAAGTTGTAACTTACAAGCAACCCCCAACAGAGGGACTATTTGAGATAAGCATAGAAGAACCACACAGAGGGTCTGAAGAACAGTCCACTGATCTGGGGAGCTACAAAGTAGGAATGGGGCTAAAATTTAAAGTTGTCATCACCTACCCCTTGAATTTGGACTCCATGGCAACTTAGGGAAAGTGGTTTGTCTTGGTTATGTTTTCTTGTTGCTGAGTCAAAATACCCAACACACGAAGTTAAAAGAAGAAAGATTTATTCGACTTACAGTTTGTAGAGGTTTCAGTCTGTAATTGCCTAGCTCCCATCAAGGTAGCATGGGAGAGGGGCAGCATAGAGTTCATGGTGGACAGAAAGCAACAAAGCAGTGAAGTAACAAGCAGCAACTGACAACAGCAGCCCTCTTTTGTCCCTTATATTCTATCTACGCTTTAGGGTGGGTAGCACTCACACCCATGGTGGGGCACCCGTCATCCTAATCAATCGCAGCATCACATCCTTAATGCAAGCCTCATACACTTGATCCTACCTCTGAAGAACTCCACATGAGATTTTGGGGGGACATCTAGACAAAGGCTATAGCAGGTTCTACCTGGAAAGAGTAAACTCCAGGACGAATGATAAGGTATTTTATGTAATGTTATATCTGGTTCAGCCACACTCAGATGATCCCAATAGCCAGGTCTTTGGCACTGTCTTACTTCTCTTATCAGTACTTCCCCACTAGAATAGGAGGTAGGACATCTCTTCATTTACCGTCTTCCTGATACATAACTGTAAGTGTTCATACTTTCATGCTTTCCACGATTTCTCATGTTTATTTCATGGAGGGTTTGGAAGGCTAAAAAGCTTTATGTAACTCCTACAATGAAACTAGGATGGAAGATCCTCAGCCATGGTAAATGAATGTTTGGTTAAGGGCAGAAGGAAATTGGAGTCCTTCCAAGTTCTCCCTGTCATCAAACAAACAAGCAAGTATTTCTCATTGCATTTACTTGCTGAGTGAGTCTCTAGAAGCTAATGCTTACATCAATAATACAGAAGGGAGGTGAGTTACTGCAATCTGGGCCTAGTTGTGTAGGAACAGAAGGTAAACTGTGTTTTGACTTGCAATTTTGTGTTTATTTTCATTGGCTATTTTTAGTTACTTAAGTCTAGGAATATTTGCAAATCACTCCTTCCTGAAATAGCTTTTTCCCCTGAAATTTGAAAACTAAACAGCTTTCAAGTCACAAGTGATTTCATTGAATATTATGAGACTTTTTATTAAACAGCTAGTTATTAAGTGAGCAAGAAATGAAGCCTCAGGAGTCCTGAGGTGTTCAGTGCTTCTACTCAGCTTGACTATGTTGGTCTTGAACACTTCCTGTTAGTCAGCTTTCCATCACTATAATAAATACCCAGGATAGCTAATTTATAAAGAGATAAAGTTTATTTTGGTTCAGTTTTGGAATTTCCAGTCCATGATTTATTGGCCCCATATCTTTTGCCCTTTGGGGAGGCAGCCCATTATAGCATAAGTGTGTGGCAGAGCAAAGCTGCTTACCTCATGGCCAGGGAGAGAGAAAAAAAGAAGTCCAGGGTCCCACAGTCCCCTTCATGGCATGTTCCCAATAACATAAAGACCTCCCATTAGACTCCACCTCTTAAAGCATTCACTACCTCCTGGGGTCCAATCCTCTAACATGTGGCTCTATGGGGGACATTTTATATCTTAAATATGGCATTCTGTCCCTCACTCCTAAAGACTCATATCCATCTCACAATGTAAACTACATTCATTCCATCCCCAAGAGTATCAAGTCTTAATAGGCCCAAACAGTCTCCTCTGAGACTCAAGGCAGACTCAGGAGTGAGCCCTTGTAAAAATAAAAATAAACTTCCATGCTTCTATGGTACAATGGTGGGACAGGCACAGGATAAGCACTTGTATTCCTAAAGGAAGAAATAGGAAAATAATAATGAATTAACTCAAAGGAAGACCAAAACCTAGTAGGGCAAACATTAAATCTTAAATCTCTATGTCTAGTAGCTGGGGCACACTTTGGTGGGATGTGGACTTCCTTGGGGAGCCCCACTCCTATGTCTTTCTGGTTGCAGCTCACATGGACACTACTTCATGTGGGCTCTGCTCACTGCCTGCAGCTTCCTTCGGCAGGGTTTGCTCCATGCAGGGACCCTTACTATCCTTGGGGTTTCCAGCATAGCTTCAGCATCATTCTAATGACTCCATGCCTCACCCTGTCAGAGGATGCTTGCAGGGACTCTGACCATATAACATACTGTTTACCCTCTGTTGTGGTTTGTGTCTGGATGTTCCCCCAAAGCCTCATGCAGTCATGGGGTGGGCTTCTAGAGTTTATGATTGATCCATGGTCCAATGCTGGGATTATGGGTGTGAGTGCCACACCCTCCCGGGGCAGGTAGCCTGCATACAATATAAGGGAGCAAAAGAGGCTTGCTCTTCCCTCTGCCACTCCTCCCTTTTGCTCTTTTTGCTTTGCTGTTTTCCATCACCATGAACTGTTGCCCTCTGCCATGTGCCACCCTGCCTTGGAGCCAGCTGAGTATGGACTGAAAGCTCCACAAACTGTGAGCTAAATAAACCTTTCCTTCCTTCATTTTGGGAATCAGGTATTTTGTCTCAGCAGTGAGAGAAAAGTAACCAAGACACCCTCTTAGATTTTTTTTGAAATTTCAATGGAAGCCTCTGTGATCTCAGAACTCATGCATTCTGCATGTGAACAATGTCAGCATCACATGGATAATGTCAAAGCCTGCTACCAGTATGAGCTGTACCTGAATTCACTTGATTCATGGCTGAATGGACTGAGTGTCTTGACAACTGAACATGGAAAAATGAATTTCTACACAATTTTGAGTGCTCCTGAAGCTCTCTTATGAAACACTGCTACTCCAGAAAGCCTTTGAAACAAATTTGAATTCCTACATCTTTGAGCCTGTGATGGGTGGTATTGTGACCTTATAGGTCCCTGATAAGGCCTCAAGACATCATTTTTATTATTTAGGTGGGAAGCCTCTGTCTTCTTTTATTGACACTAGCAACCACACCATCTTTGGTCACACCTTTATACATGTTCCTTTTCTAGCCAACTCGCAAATTTTTCAAATATTTCTGCTCTGTTCATCTTTGTTCCTGATTCTCACAGTATATTTGGTTGGAAGGAGCCACCAATATGCATGCTGCTTCCTGAATGATTTCCTGTCCTGAATTTTTTGCTTCCAAGCAAACTAGTCCACTAGCTCTAAACTAAGCCCTCTAAAGTGTCAGGGCATGGACAAACATACAGCCAAATTCTTTCCCATATTGTAACAAGCTGGCCCTCTAGTGCACTTCCCAATGAAATCCCCCTTTCCATCTGATTCCTCTCCACATTTTGAATCAGCATTCAGATCTTCTGACCCACCATCAGAATTGCCCATTAAGCTGTGCTTACCGTATCCTAGGTTTTTTCTCTCAGGTATGTACTAATAGCAAAGACTCCATTTCTTGGTATCAAATTTCTGTTAGTCAGTTTTCTGTTATATAGCAAATACATAAGAAAATAAAGAGAAAAGTTTTATCTTTGCTTACAAGTTTACAAGTTCCTTTGCCTTTCTGCCTCTATTGGATTTACTTGCTGATGGCAATTTACTTACTGAATGGCAATGGTGAGGATTACACGGTGGAGCTGAAGTGCTTACCTCATGGCCTGAAAGCCAAAGGCAGAATAAGGTAAATGTGAGGGTCTCACATTCCTCTTTGGAGCATTCCCTTGGTGACCTGAAGACCCTTCACTAGGCCTCCTCTTTCCATAGTGCCTCACTGGGACTAAGCTCCAACACATGGACATTTGAGTGACATTTAAGTTTCTAAAATTTTCCTTCTGGCAGATTTCAAGTGGCTCTAGAGAGGTGAATGTTCCTATTACATACAACGTGGCTACCAATGAGTTCTTGACATCATCCATTTTCCAAAAGATTGTCTTCTAATGTACAAGTGCTTCGAGAAAATTATTTATAGCAAGCCCACACTGGGTTAATCATCTCTCATTTGGCTGTGGCCCAGCATCAATGAGGCCAAGGTCATAGATGGAATCCTAAATGAGCCATTCAGCTTTAAACAAAAGATGGAAGCTTTTTTGTCACACCTCCAGATTACAGCTCCCCCACTGCTTACCACGTTACAAATGCCATATGCTCATGAAGAGGACTGTATCTTGGTGTCGAGCCTGTCTGGAGTTCTATAAGAGCTATTTCACAGTAAGAAAACAAGGGCATATTCTGTAATTCAGAATTCTAGGCCATAGTAAGAGAGTCAGATTAGGAAGATGGTGGAACTAGATAAAAGGGCTGACACCCAGAGCATTTCAGGTTCTTAGAGGAGCAAACCCAGGTCCTTGAGTAGTAGATGCCTCACCAGATTGGTTAAATATGGCATTCAGTGAGTATCAATCAGGTAATGGCAGGACTCGTGATTTCAGATGAGGGGACCAACAGTGTGTAAGGAAGGTCTGGGAGAACTTGCTGTCCCTTTGATTATTTCTTACTGTGCTGCAGGACTGTGTGGATGTCATCTTTGTAAGACTGGTGTTATCCAGAGCATTATTCTCCCACATCCAGGCAGAGTTTGGGATGCATTTCTAACAGGCTCCAGATTCTAAGGTGATGCTGATACTGCTGGCACAAAATACAGTTTGAGAATTGCTGCTCTAAAGCTGTACCTGAGCTTTAGAGCTTTGGGGTTGAGATCATAAGGAAAGGAGTCAAGCCTAGCTCAGGCCTGAAAACTGTGGCCTAAAGTAGGAGCTAGTCACAGAAGTCTGTTCATTCATTCATTCATTCATTTATGCAATAAATATTTAATAATCATCAACTATGTACTTGGCATAGATATTTTGCTGCTGCTAATACCAAGGCAAAGAATTGATAAGAATGTGGGCAGGGTGAGTTTAGATATAAATTTGACTTAAGTCTGAGTCACCAAAGGGGGCAGAGCTAGGTTTTCTAAAATGTCACCTCCCTCAGATCAGGCTTAGTTCCAGATTCCGAGCCTCCTAGTTCGGAGTCACAGGCAGTTAGCCATGGTAAGAGGTGGCAAGGAGACCTACAGGCTCTGGAAGCATGTAACACGGACTATTATGTCATGCTAGTAAAGGAAGCCAGCGATGCAATACTTTTTATAGAATCCTGCTTTCTCAAGGCTGTCCACATGCAAATAGTATTGATTTATCCTCAGGGAGGCTTCCATATCTGAGGGCTTTGGTATTGCTTTAAAGCAGCGATTCTCACTCTGGCTGTGCATTATACTAATTGGAGGAGACACTTCATAAAATCTTAGTTTCTGAGCCCTTTCTTAGCTGAATTAATTCAGAATTTCTAGGGTGAGGCCTAACCTAGGTATTTTGACAAGTTCCCCAAGTGACTCTAAAATGCAGCCAGGGTTAAAATCCTCTGTTATAAGATAATCTGAATTCCCAAAGCTGAGCTTATGCAATTGTGACAAGCAGAAATCATCAGAGGCCACTGATGTTAGAAAGGGATGCCCAAAGGACAAGGTGGCAGAAATTCTAGGCGACTTCCTTGAGACCAGTGAGTCCCTGGAATGCTGATGTCTTTTGATTCACAGTCGATTTTGTATGGCCATTGGTAATCTGAAAATTTTTAGAAACTTTGGTCCTTTACTAAGACATAACTGTCATGGGTATATTGTTTATCTTTGTGCACCTATCTCAACCTGATCTCCAGAAATACAGTGCCATAGTTGAGAGCCCAGAGTCAGAGTTATACAAAATTGGTTTTGACCTGACTCCTGGTTTTATCACCATCACATGTCCTAACCATGTGGCATTTTCTAAGCCTCAGCTTCATCATCTGTAAAATAGGGTTACTAACACCTACTTCTCAAGATTGTTGAGTATGGCAGTTCAGTCAACAAATAAAATATAGCACAGTGCTTGAAACAGTAGGTGATTGAATGGATGTCTAGAAGTTTCATGTAAAATAACCTTCACTGCTTCTGGAAAGTGGGATTGGAATAGTAGAGGGAACAGAGACTCTGATGTTTTATTTTATGCCCTTGTTTGTTGTTTTATGGATATAGTTTACCTTTGTAATTTTTTTTCACGTGGCAAATGGCAAAGGAAAAATGAGAAAGAAGAAGCTGATTACTATGTCATAGCTCTGGAAATACTGTAAGGGAACAAAAACTCCCAGGTCATTTAGCCTGTGCCCCTCCTAAGTTCAAGAAACTCTGCTACTTTTTGTTTTTTTTTTTTTTTTTTTTTTTTTTTTTTTCTCCGGTACCGGGAACCGAACTCACGACCTTGCGCTTGCCAGGCAGGCGCTTTTGCCGCTGAGCTAAATCCCCAGCCCCAGAAACTCTGCTACTTTTAAACTGTGATGCCTCGTCCAATTTCCACTCCACATTCTCCAGGGCAGGATGCTGTGTGGGGCCATTTCATTTTTCTTACAATTGAAAATTTTTAGGAAGTTCTCTTTCTACATTGAGCCCATACCTTTCTGCCTGTGATGCCCTCCCTTTAGACCTACCCAGTTTTGCTTCATGGAGTCAGAGTAAGCTTACCAGTTTCTATCATATCTGCTACCTTATGACAAGCCTTGATGTATTTAAAGAGTGCTTCCCTCATTTGAAATTAGCTCTTTTCAGAGAATCTCCAAATGTGGCAGCTGCTCATCACAGAACAGTTTTCCCACACTGTCACAACTTGGGTTCTGTAGAAGTAGACATGAAGACAGACTTCAAGGTGCAAAATGTTTATTATGGATCAATGCTTATAAAAAGAATGGAAGAAAGTAATACTGGTGAAAGGAAGAAGTTCTAAGCATAACTCAGTGTCAGCAAAATCTCAGCTAATTAGGCGAGGTGCTCCAAAGAATTTATTGTCTGTGAAAGTTGCCTATTGGTAGGTTAAATGGCCAGCCATTATGCCTACTCTCTCCCATTCCCAGATGCAGGGAGGGTGTCACCTCAGCTGCAGCTGTCCGTAGTTGAGTCTTTCTGCTGGTTGCCCATAACTAAGCAGTAAGCAGTTCCTTGGAGAGGGATTTAGGGTAGCACAATTCCATGTATGTTAGTCTAGCCATCTCACACAAACTCAGGGCCCGCACATTCCAGGAACCAAAGGAATCAGTTGGCCTCTCTTTCTGAGATGAAACTTAGAAAAGGCTACTGAGAGGTTAATGAGAAAAATTATAGCCCTGTTACTACAGTTAGGTTCAGGATCACAACTGATACAATCTCTGTCTTAGTTACTTTTTTCTCGATGCTAAGGCAAAATACCAAAAGCCCAAAATTAAGGGAGAAAAGGTTTATTTAGCTTACAGTTTGTAAAGGTTTTCAGACCGTAATCAGCTGGCTCCAAGGCAGGGCGGCATAGCACAGGGGCAACAGTTCAAGATGTTAGAAGACAGTAAAAGCAGCAAGAGCAAAAGAGGGGAAGAGCAAACCTCTTTTCCTCCCTTATATTGTAAGCAGTGTACCCATCCTTGGGTGGGTGTAGCACTAACACCATTTCCATGCCCTCCTCTTGCACAGGCTTAGGATGTTTACAAACTGAGGATCTTGGCCCCCTGCTGAGTCACTTAGTTAAACTTCTAGACTTCTCAAGTTAACACAGTATATCAAGCATTGCAATCTCCTTTCTCCACTGTCCAGTCTGTAATCTCCCCATCCTCAGTTTCCACTTCTGTGACCCACATTGTTGAGGGATTTAACATCTCCTCAGACAAAGGTTGTGTGGCTTGTTCATTTATAGTTGCAGTTGGGCAAGGAAGTACCAAGAAGTGCCCCAGTAAACTATCTGGGTTCTATAGTATTATTTGACAACAACCCTATTTCTTCGTGATGACCAGGACAATTGCTCCCACCTAGAGCATTCACTGCTTCCTGCCTGCTTTACCAGGGACTGTTTCTCCCCTGCCATGTCAGCCTGCCTTGGAGCCAACTGACTTTGAACTGAAATCTCTATAAATTGTAAGCTAAAACAAACCTTTCCTTCTGTGACTTGTGGGTATCACATATTTTTATCTCAGCAATGAGAAAGTAACTAAGACAGTGCCATAGTGGGGCTGAGTGTTAGTCTCTCTTGCTAACAAGTTGGCTATTGAGAGACAACAATTGTTAGATCATCCTTCTTGGATGAGAGTCCATGTTGTTGGACTTAAGTGCAACCTTCATTTGTGTCTCTATGGCTGCCCCATTCATCTGCTTATGACAATTTAGAGATGCTTGATGATGAAAACTGACTAAGGTCAGTTGGCTGAGTCACTTTGCCAACCTGATCATTCATTGCCTCTTCCATGGTAGAAGTTTTCTGTTGGGTGTTAACCTGTGATACAGACATCATACTTTATCCTCACTCCCACAAGCCCATGCACATACTTCTATCTACTGGCCTTCGTGTCCCCTATGGTTCATTCTTTCTTTTTTCCAAACCCCTAACTCAGCTTGCCTATCAACCACTTTCTACAGGAAGCAGCTGGCCAGTTGCATTGTCCCAAACCACCCCTTAAGAGGATTTTCCCTTGCCAGTTTTCCAAGATCATCATTGAGTGAGACTATTGTGGGTGCAATCCATTTTTGTCTAGCATCCACATGCACCAACATATGGATGTCTAAACATCTGTAAACTAACTTCAGGCTTTTTCTTCCTGATGATATGGTCATAAATGACAGCTGGGAGATACCCTGTTACAACTATGGTGGATGCCATGCAGTTCTGGGGTACTAGTTCTACCCGTGCTTAATCTAAAATATGCTACTTTCATTTTGTGATGAACTGTTAATAGACCCATTTAATCTTGTGACTTTGTGAGTCTGACAGAACCTAGCCCATAGAAAAGATCCTGGACTCTTGTTCTCTTGGAGTCTAATATTTAGATGTTATGTTTTGTTCCAGAACCCAGTAGCACACCATGAGGTTTTCATTTATTCATTCTGTTTATAGTTCTTTATTGTTGTTGTGACTGCCTTGCTCAGGAATCCAAGTGGTTAGTTTTGAGGCCCTTCCATTGCAGCTTTCCAAAACCTGTACATAGTATTGTTCTCACTATTGATAATTTCAGCAAATACCATATGGTCTACTCTCATATGGCCCAGGAGGCAGGATTGCGTGCACTAAAATGTGGATCTTATACAAAACTCTTTCCTACAGAGTGCCTGCATCAAAGCTGGATATCCCTTACTCTGTGAGCTGGAGATTCCTAGACATGGAATGTGGGTCCCTAGAAACTAAAGAAGACCATTAATTGTTTCTTCTTATTGTAGGAAGTACAAGATACAATAATGTGTTTTACTTTGGAAGGGATAGTGCAACATACTTTTGACTAGAGTCCTACACATTTTTACAGAGTGGCAGGCCATGAATCTTCACAGAGTTTGTTGTCCACTTTCTGGAGCATCAATCTCTCTGAATACTTAGTACCTCTTCCTCACCCACCTAGATTACCATGATGTCATTGGTATAATAGATCAGTATGATGTTCTGCCAGATGCCCAAGTAATCCACACTTCTCTTTATTATGTTATAGCAAATAGTGGGAGAGTTAACTAGCCCTATTACATTTTCTGTTAAAGAACACATTTATTATTTTACTTTCAACTTTTCTAACTGATAGATATTGATTATACATACAAAATTGTCTCCTCTGACTTTTTTATTATACTGTGTATCCTTATCTTCAAAGTAGTTACTCAGAGTACAAGATATAAACCAAAAAGATTCTTACAAACAAGGAACAAACACATAATAACAGAACTTTTTAACAAACTGAGATAAACTGGTAGCATAGGTGAAACAAATTAGCATATATATTGAAATATTTTTAAAACAATGGAATATGTAATTTGGGGAAGTATTTGAATTTCTCCCTACTTCCTATTTATCTCTCATCTATTTCTCTCTCTCTTCTCTCTTTCTTTTTATATATATGTGTGTGCTTGTGTGTGTGTATGCATACTTCTCATATAAGAGAAACCATGAAATGCAATATTTGAGCTTGTGTGTGTGCCTTATTTCACTTAACATTATGTTGTCAAGTTGCAACCATTTACCTACAAATGCCTTAAGTTTATCTTTCTTTATGGCACTGTAGAGCTCCATTGTGCATAAATGCATATTTTCCTTATCTATTCATCTATTGATAAGTAAGAACACTGTTTCCAAGGACTAACTATTATAAATTATGCTGCTATAAACATGAGTATACATGTATCACTACAGTCTGATGATTTTAGCTCTTTTGGGATGATTTGTACAAGGAGGATAGATGGGTTGAATGGCATTCCTAGTTTTACTTTTTTGAGGAATCTCCAAACTGATTTCCATGGTTATTGTAATAATTTACATTCCTACCAACAATGTGGGAGAGTTCCTTTTCCCCTAAAACCTTGGCAGCATTTGCCTTTATATTAGATTTTTTTGATGACAGCCATTCTTTCTGGTGTAAGGTGGTATCTCAGTGTAGTTTTAATTTGCATTTCTTTCCTCCAGTGTATGTTTTTACTAGCCCTGTTTCAAAACTGTGATTATTTATTTTTGTCCTTTCCATGTAAATTCATCCCAATTCTGATACTCTTTTTTATTGGGACAGAATGTATTCATCAAGTGAATGGCCACAAATCAAGTGTCAAGGCCACATAAATCTAATGTAGCAAAGAGCCACATTGGATTAAGCGGTCATGATTCAGAATTACTACTTAGTTGAACTTGGCATGATCTACAGTCATACTTCAGGAACCACTGTGATTTTGCTGGGCCAGACTAGTGAGTTCAATGGAGATATAATGAGAAATACAACATGTGCAACTGCTAGATTTTTAAACATGGCACTACTTTATGGTTCTTTCTTCCTCCTTCCACAATGCAATACTGTTTTTGATTTACTCTCTTGAGAGAGGAGCAGATTCTAGTGCTTCCATTGGCCCTTCCTCACATGATGCCTCTTGCTCCATAGTCCAGGGGCCCAATGTGGCCAATTTAATTAACTTCTCAAAATGTAAACCTTAATTATCCATTTGGAAAAGGTGGAAATGATTAAGTGTGACCGCTGATGTAGTGGATCCATTGTAGGTAAGATCTTGCCCACAATTCCCTGTGTTATCTACCTCTTTTATTCTTTCAGTATTCTTTCCACTCTAACAGTGGCTGTGATGATGACTCTTCAGACCTCTGGACAAAAATCTAAATTCAGTTTCTAGGTCAAGGAGTTCTTGAAACATCTGGATGTTCCTTTCTCCCAGTGTACTTTTAACTGTGTAAATATCTGTAAGTGTCTTTAGGAAAAGATCAAGGGAAATCATTATGGTGTACATTTTCTATAATTTTTCAGGGACCCTCCTCCTAAGTACCCAGCCCATTCAGGCAATAGTGCTAGGTCCGAAAACTGGCTTGTTACAAATGACAAATTTTTTATCCATTCATTTGTTGATGGGCACATAGGCTGTTTCCAACATTTAGCTGTGGAGTATGACTCTGCAATAAAGGATAAACCTGAGACATTTTAAGTAAATGGGTGCATCCTGAGAAAATAGTCTTAAGTGAAATAAACCAGACACACAATTTTAAATATCACACTGTTTCTTTCATGTGAGAAACCCAAAGTGTAAATAAGGAGCAAAATGAAGGAGAGATATTGAGAAGTAGGAAGAACTTGTTCAAATGGGAAGGGGAACAAGGCAGGGGGAGGGAAAAAAAGCGAAAGGGTTTTTTTTAAGAGACGGAAATGGAGATGTCTTGGTTACCTTTCTTGCGTTGTTGCGACAAAATACCTGACACCCAGAATTAAGGAAGGAAAGGTTTATTTAGCTCACAGTTTGTGGAAGTTTCAGTGCACACTCATCTGGCTCCAAGACAGAATGCCACATGGCAGAAGGCAACAGTTCATGGCGGTGGAAAACAGCTAAAGTAACAAGAGCAGAAAGGTAGGAGCAGCAGAGAGCAGGTCTCTTTCCCTCCTTTGTATTGTATGCAGGCTACCCACCCTCGGGCAAGTGTAGCACTCACAAACATAATCCCAGCATTAGACCATGAATCAATCAAAAACTCTACAAGCCCTCCCCATGACTGCATGAGACTTTGTGGGGGACATCTAAACACAAACCATAACAGAAGGAAAAATAGAAACAGTTTGCAAATTGGGAGGGTAAGAAGAATTGAAGGGAGGGGAGAGGATTGAGAGAAAGAAGACATATTATGTACATACACAAATTCTTCACAGTGAATGTGATTGATTATTAGGTATGGCAAGCATGTACTAATTAAAAGAATAAATAAATGCAAATATACAGAAAAAAGGAAAACGGGTTTGGAAATTGATCCAGAAACCATGATTTTTTATCAGAGTGACTATCCTTAGTGTCCCAGTATTGTAAGCTTACTTTCTTCTGGGTATTTATTTTGCCTGTAAATATTTTATCTCCTACTAGCTGTCTTTATAACACTCCTACTGATCCCACCTCATGTGATCTTGGGTTTTTTGGCATTTGAATCCATTACTTGGCCCCTATCAAGTTGGCAATTTCTCATACACATTGCTATCAGTAAGCTACCTTCTGTGGCTGTCTCTCCTACATCACCCCTATTCTGGATGGTAGACACATCATAGAGCTAATGTATGCAGAGCTTACTGATATTGGTACCTCCTCATCTGAGCATTCTCCTTGGCACTGATACGTGGTGTGTACCTAAGTCTATTTTATAGAACATAATCATCTGATGAGTCTCTCTTACCTGTATGATACCTATTTCTCTGAGCCTTTTAATCTTTTCTTCCACTATCTCCCTTGTCATTTCAACCTCAGTAAATGTGGACCATCCCCGTTTTCATTCTTGAAAAGCTGCTCCATTTATGGAGTTTGCACCAGCTTCTGAGATCCTCACCAGCGTACAAATTCCTGCATTTTAAAATAAAGGACCTTGTTAGTCAATAGACCCATCTATATCCAGTGTCATTATTCACTTCCCCTTTTATCAAATCCCCTCAAAATCCTGGTACATGCTGACTAGTTCTTACAATTTCTTTAGAGTATGAGCCATTTCTTCCCTCATCAGACCCAACACATTTAGAGTTGAGTTATGCTGCAGTATAACCCTAGACATAGGCCTGGTTGCCAGAAGAGGTGTTGAGGGAAGACCCCAAAAGGGATAAATGCTGAACTTTGGGTGGTGACTTCTGACTTGTCTTCCAGCTACTCAATAGGGAACTAAGTCAGACTACATGCTCCGCTTTTGTAGACTCCAAGATTCAGAGCTGTCTACCACTTTCTCCATAAAATACTGATATATCTTGCTCACTAATGCCTTCCGTTCCATGTGACCACCTTCTCAATTCTTGTAAAAGCTTTAATAATTTGAATACCACTGTTGAGTCAGGAGCTGTCTGTGCCCACCTATCACTCACTACCAACCTAACAATGAGTGATTCAGCTCCCAAGACCAATTATCTTATCACCTGTCCCTGTGCACCACACCTAGTGCCAATTTGACAAGCTGAGTTTTCTAGAAGCAGTAAAATAAAGTTTAGAGTATAGCATATTTTTTTTAGGGATCAACCCTTGTGAAAAGAAACATGATTAAGTAGAGGAAGTAGCTAAATTGTAAGTATGATAAAGCCTTAGCTAACCAGCAAGGAGCTCAGGAACAAGTTTTGCCCTTCACAGTTGCCTCAGGGCTTGCTGAAATGGTGAGGCCTTTTAAACCCATCACCCCCCCCACCAACTTTACTCAGCCACCAAATGATGGTAGCCTGGGAAAGACATTAGTGTGGGTGTCTTTGATCTCAGCAGGTGTCATCTCATGTGATACAGCTCTTCACAGCTGATGTAGATTCCAAAAGAACTGAAACTAGAGGCTGTGTACCAGCCATGTTCCATACAGGTAAGCTGCAAGTTCTTCCTTAAAGAGGAATTAGTGTGGTATGCGTCTGTATCTACCATATCCTTGCCATTCTGCTGGTTACAGTTTACCAACGCACTCACTAAACAAAAGGTCCAGAGCAGAGCAAAGTATTGACGCAGAGGCTTTGTGACTAGCACATAGTGCTCTGGTACCAACACCTCCTTTAAGCAGGGTCTAGTGCTTGGCCCATACTATCAACACGGCATTTCCTTTTTTGCTTTATTTCAATCGTATTATGCAAATATATAAAGTTGTTATAAGGAATGGAATAGAAAATAGTAGTAATTGAAGTATTACACAGTAGGAAGAGTGTGGGTATTGTATTCAGGATGAGATCAGAAGAATCCCGTCATGCCACTACGTGTTGTTACCAGCACATAATCAGTTCTCCATAAACATTGGTAAAAGTGATTTTAAAGTGCTTTAAATTCTCAAACTTCCATTCTCCTCTATAGAAGGGGTAATATCTGGCACAAAGTTTATTTTCTGAGAATTACATCAAATAATTGTAAAAGTTGTCCACTGCTACATGCCTAGCAGCAAGAATATTATCTGGCTTATAGATAGCATTCAAATATTTGAATGAATGAAAAAATCAATCAATCAATACATTTCCTGTACTTTTTAATCAAAAAGTACTGGATATTATTCATGTTTTAACTCATATAATCTTTGTAACAAACCTATTATTGTTTTATGTTTGTCCTTTCATAAATGAGGAAAAGGTAAGAAGTTCGTAGATAATCCAGAATTGGAGCTCTGATTTACCTGTTTGTTTATTTGTTTATTGGGTACTGATTATTAATCCCAGGACCTCTTGCATACTAGGTGTGTACTCTACCACTAAGCTACATTCCCTGGCCATTTTTATTTTTTATTTTGTAGCAAGATCTACATAAATTGCCCAGGCTGGCCTTGAGGAAGTTCAGAACTTTGTGCCTTGAAAACATGTGCCTTCTTCTCCTGTACAACATATTTGCTATCATCTGTACCATTGTACTGAGTATCAACCACGAGGTAGATTTTCTGCTAGGTTAATTTCTTTAGAGTAAGGTATTGTCATTTTCACTGGCTTGAGGATGCTGACAATTTGATAATTATTTAGGCTCTGTTAAGAATGCATCTTTTACCCTCAAGAATAAACCACTCTTCTATCTTTTCAAAGAGCCATCTCTCCATATGTAGACTTTTGAAAATGAAACAAGCATTAGAAGCCTGAGAAAAGATTCATTCATTAGTGAAGGTTTAATCTCAGCTGTGAGGCAATGTTAAAATAAGTATGGTGGTACTTTGCTTCACGAACTTAATTTTTTCCACAGTTCTGGCTGCAAATCAAATTGGATGAGAACTGAATCAAGTTTCCCCATAAGGTCAACATTGAACCTAATCATTATACACATACTTTACACACATCATAAAGCACATTTTCTGCTGCTGCAAGTTTTTCTTTCACGCTTCCTTAGCCTCCTACTAATACTTGCTGGTATTTAGATGAATGAAATGTGCTGGTGGAATTGAGCTTGGCCCTTCAAAAGGGAATTGCCTCAATCTCATCAGTACACTTCACTCACCAAGTTCAATTCCTCTAAATGCCTTTTGAGAAAATATTGATTTCAAGATACTTAAAGACCTGATTTGGAACTGTTAGTTTTCCTTTGTCTTCTGTGTTCTTAGAAGGATGAACAGTGCCAAAATGGTTTTCTTCCTGGACAGGTGAAACTAGGCAGTAATTGGCCTTGCTCAGGTTTCTTGAATGTACAGCCGGCCTTGGATCACCATCTTTAATCTAAGGACGAGGATCCCATGTGCTTTTTAAAATGTGTAAATCATGTTACATAATATAATACTCATTTTTAATATTGGCTTACAGCTGAGATTAAAACTTGACTGATGATTGAATGAATCTTTTGAATCTGAAAGCAATAGCTAAGCATCAAATCCTTGAACTGGCAGTAGTAAAATAATACACATGATGTAAAAGTGTAAGAAGCTTTAAAAACAGGAATCTTCGGTTCATTTTCACTTTCCTACACTGTAAAAAGATCCATCATCTCTATGGCTCCATACTTAAGGAATAATGAAAACAGGTCTGATCTTATAAGTGTCAGTAACTAAGGATTGAGTGTACTCTCCGTATTCCTTATGTTCGTCATTTTCTTACTTAAATGGTAGCTTTCCCCATCTGGCCAGTGGTGGGTGGAGATCGTTAACTCAGTATCTGCAAACTAAATTTATTATCATCACCATCCCATCATCATCATCATGTATCATTATGAAACATGATCTTACTTTTACCTGAATATCTTCCAAAGATTGTTTCATTTTTTTTATTTTTTTGGTACCGCGAATCAAACTCAGAATCTTGCGCTGGCCAGGCAGGTGCTTATGCCACTGAGCAATATCCCCAGCCCAAGCCTGTTTTATTTAGGACACTTTATCTAAACCACTTCACAGTTGTTCACTCTGATAATTAACTGTCACCATTCATTCTAAATGGAGAGATAACGTTCTTTTGCTGTTGCACATGCCTCCTTTTCATAATTCTGACTCTGCGAAGAAATATTCATGTGTAGGATGTGTAACATTTCAGTTTCCAGGCATTCCAGTTCCAGTTCCATCCAATTTAATTCCTTTTTGTCTAAATCACTTTCTTCATAGCTGAGATACCATACATGAAATGTGTAACTTAAAGGAGGAAAGGTTTCTTTCAGCTCATGATTCAGTCCATGATTGGCTGGCTCTGAGAAATACAAGTGTGTCAGAGAAGCATGGCAGAGGAAAAGCTGCTCACATTTTGGCAGCCAGGAAACAAAGAGAAGGGACGATCCAGGGAAGGAGATACACCCTTTCAGGTCACAGGCCAGGTGGCCTGCCTTTTGGACTAAACCCCACTTCATAGCAGTAAGTCAACGACACTGCCCCCATAATTCAGTCTCCTTCCAAAAGCCCCACTTTGAGTGCACAAGGCTGTTGAGTGACATCTAAATATAAGCCATAACACCTTTATCTTGAAAATATACCCTGTTTCTTATATGTATACATTTTGTGTGTATAATCCCTTACCTGGGCCACAGCCTTAGTCTCCTAAATTATCTCTCTGGTCACTTTATGTCATCACTCTTGCTCCTTACAATTATTTTTTCTCCAATAGCAGCTTAAGTGACCATTTATAAATGTAAAGTAGATCGTGTCACTGCCCTGCTACAGCCACTTGTGACTATATTCAGAATAAAACCTACAATCTTTAGCATCTCCCAAGAGACCCTGCATAATCTGTGCCCTTCCCTTTAAGCCTCATCTCCTCTCTCTTTTCCTTTCTCACCCTGCTCCAGTCACAATGAATGAAATGAGGTAAGGAGTATTAGAGAACGCGTGTTGGGACTTTTTCTGTAGTCTTACAACCTTGGCTAGAACTCAGAACTGGAAGTAATGGGGTACTAAATAAATTAATAATAATGAAATGTTTCAATTATTCAGTACCAGACATTTTTCTTTCTTTCTTTCTTTCTTTTGGTACCAGGAATCAAACTCATGACCTTAGGCTTGCCAGGCAAGCACTTATGCCACTGAGCTCTATCCCTGGCCCCAGGCATTTTTTCTAAATGCTTTTACATGTTTTGACTTATTTAAACCCACCCAATGAACAGGTACTATTTTAATTATCATTTTATAGAAAAGGACACCAAAGTGAAAAAAAAAAGATAAATAACTTGAATGAAGCACAGAGACCAAGAGTTGGATTCAGGTGATCTTTTGTTTTGTTTTCCAGTACCAAGAATCAAACTCATGACCTTGCGCTTGCAAGGCAGGCGCTGTGCCACTGAGCTAAATCCCCAGCCCAGGATCCAGGTGATCTTATTTCAAAGGTAATTCTCTTCACAGGTACTTCTGGCTCTTCATTAGACTAGAGAGGTCAAGAGTTACCTCAAGACCCCTTTCATTGCTTGCTAAGAGGTGGACAAAATATCGTTTTAGGCCATTGGTGGTGAACCTATGGCATACATGCTTCAGTGGGCTGTTTGTTTTCACTTGGAGCTCTAAAAGTTTCACCATCACTGTTTTAGATCCTTTTCTCCATTATTGCGTCCAGCCCAGATCAACAGAAGAATGTGACTTTCTGAGACAAGAGTGTCTTTGAAGAAAGAAAATTTATATTTGTAAGAAATTAATGAAGGGCTGAATGGGGTTTTCTTTTTCTCTTTTTCTTCCTTTTCTTTCTTCTTTCTTTCTTTCTTTCTTTCTTTCTTTCTTTCTTTCTTTCTTTCTTTCTTTCTTTCTTTCTTCTTTCTTTCTTTCTCCATGGGGTAAAAGAAGCACTTGCCTCAAGTTCAAGCCAAATGAGATTGAAATGCTAATATTCCCAAATATGCCAGTTCTACAGAGCTCAGGAGTGGCAGAGACCATGTGCATGTGTGCCTGCACTTCTGAGCACAGGGCTAGAGCTCAGTATATGAGTGAGTGAAGCACAGCTGGGCTGGAGCTTTTGCATACACAATTCTTCCCTCAACTGGTTGAGAATACCCAGGAAATTAGATCGATGGTTTGGGCCTTCAGTTGCTTATGATCTAAATGGGGCATGGTAGGGCTGGGGATTTAGCTCAGTGGCACAGTGCCTGCCTGGCAAGCGTGAGGTCTTGAGTTCAATTCCCGGTACCGGAAAGAAAAAAATAAAAATAAAAAATAAATGTGGAATGGAAAGCAGAAATTGCAAAAATACAAAGACAAGCACAAAAAGGTGCAACGGGAAGTCCAGTTGCCATGTGTGAAAAGTAAAGGCCATTAGCAAGAAGAGCTTAGAAATTCACAGTCATAGAGTAGATGTCAATATAAGACTCATGGAGATTATATGGTACTATGATTTCTCTAAAATGTCCCCTAAAAGACTCATATTCAGAGGTGTTGCCTGGTCAGTAGGGGTGAGTTAGTGGGGCTATGACTTGGGTGTATTCTTATCTCGGGCTTCTCCCTTTTTCTCTCCATAGTGAGAACAATTTTCCTGCACCATGTAGTTCTTCCATGCTGTTTTTTTGCCTTGGAACCAGCCAACTATGGACTAAATCTACAGAAACTGTGAGTCACAATAAATATCTTGTCCTTCAAGTTGTTGTTGTAGTTGTGGTGATTTGTCCCAGTGATGGAAAAGTGATTAACAGAAACAATTGGTACCAGGAGTAGAATCAGTGCTGTGACTGTCCTTGACTAAATGACTCAGATGTCTGGAAAATTGCTTTTCAGGAAGAGTTTGGAAAGTTTTGGAGAGTGGGATAGAAAAGCCCTAGGCAGAGTGTTTTGATCAGTGATTGATGTGTAGTGCTGATCAGAACTCAGAGTACTAGAATGCTGATAGGAATGAAGACAGGAAGAGCAGATTCAGTAAGATTCAGTTAGGACAAAGGACTGCATTAGCAGTTGGACTAGAGGCAATGGGTGTTATTCTGTGGCACAAAATCTGTATATATTTGGATATATTTTGTCCATCTCCTAAGACTCTCCAGGAGACTGAGAATCTATCCAGCAAACTAATTAATCTGACAGTGGAAATTTGGGGGCAGCCCAGCATTCAGGCAGTGGCATGTGTACTGTTGGCTGCTTTTAGCCAGAACTACAGTGAAAAATCCAGGGCAAATGGGAGAGCTGAATTATTTGAAATGTTTGTACAGGGAAAAGAAGATGCTTCAGGGTATCTAAAAAATGAAGAAAATGCCAATGATCACAGGCTTTAAGATGAAAAAATGTTACACACTTCCATTTGAGAAATGTTCCAAAGATACTTGCTGATTCACCATCACCTTAGGTGGTGTACCCTTAAGTTTGGCCATCCAGGCACTCAGAGGCCATTGTAGCCATAGTCCAAGGGTGCCCAGCTCTTGTTTCAAGCTGTTAACCAATATTGGTGTCATTCACATGGTACTGATTTTTCAGGCACACAAAATACAGAAATTGTGGGGTGTTGGAGGTTTTTACCCCAATTTCAAAACGAAGTGTGGAGGCAAGACAAAAATGTGTTATAGGTCACAGTTCCTGCCAAGAGCCCATAAGAGGGCAGTGTGTGAAGCTGTGAGAGTAGAGCTCAGGGTTCAGTAGATCCTAGGAAGTTAGAGATGTAAATAAAGTAGAATGTCTGCTGAAAAAGGCCATAGGCAGTGAACAGATCTGGCCTAAGAAAGAGGCCATGTGTGTAGACTGCAATGAGGAAAGCCATAGAGATGGGACTGGCCAAGCTATTGGAGGAGCTCACATCACACCAGAATCTGCCCTGAATGCTAGACATACAGCTACAGGATTTAATGTTTGCCATCTGGGTTTTGGTCTTGCTTTGGTCCAAATTCTGTCTATTCCCCTATTTCTCCTTCTTAGAGTGGGAATATTTTACCCTGTGCCACTGTGTGTTGAAAGTGATTAACTTTCTTTTTGATTTTTTTACAGGTAAGAGCTTGTCTTGAATCTTGGAGGAAGCTTTGAACTTGGACTTTTCAACAGTGCTGGAGCTGTTAAGACTTTGATAACTCTTAGAGATGGATTGGATACACGTTACATAATGAGATAGATATGAGCGTTTTGGGGCTCAAGAGCAGAATATTATGGTTTAGATCTAAAGTAGCTCACAAAAGACTCAAGTTCAAAGATGGGGTCTTATCAAAAGAGGCAGGTCACTGGGAGCATGAACTTGCAATGGTGTATTTTTATCACTGGCTCCTCCTTTCTTTCTCTGTGTCCTAGATATCATGTGGTAAACAACTTTCCTCCACCATGATGTTCTGCCGTGCTCTTTCTGCCTTGGAACCAGCCTACTATGGAAAACCTGTGAGCTGAAATAAATCTCTAAGTTTTGAGTGTTGTGTATTTTGTCCCAGCTACAGAAAAGTGACAGTCATAGATTTATGGCCATAGTGCAATCAGACAGGCCAGGAGGACTCAGGAATTTTGATTTGCTAGTGTCTTTCTTCCAATTCCTGTGATTGACTGGGGTTCAAAGACTTGGAAACATTATTATTAGAGAAAATTGTGATAATGAAACTTTCGGGAAAATAATGGCTATATTTTAGAGATGCATCTGATTCCACTATGTCTATGCCCATCAATTTAGTAAGCAGTGCTAGATTCTTTTGAGTAATGGTAGCCAAAGGTAAGGAGGCTGGCGGCTATGGTCCATGCAGCAGAAAGTGGTGATAGCAAAATAGGAGAGGGATATATTTTGAACAACAGCTGTGGCCAAGGGAGTTAGAGAAAGGCCTCTTTACCAATAAGTGGCAAGGTAGTACAGACTACAGATTATGAGCCAGCTAGGGCATTCAAGTCATTGACTTTGCATTCTAGTTCTGATTAGCAAGAGTGATTAACTTATTAATTCTGGCCCTACAGTGTAGCATGTCAAGCGACCCTTTTATAACTTTTCTCATCCATAAAATGGAACTAATAATAGTGCTTTTACCATGGGATTGTTATCAATGTTAAGTGAAACAATGTGTGCAAAGTCCTTGGGATGTAGCTCCTATTTAACAAATGTTTGCTATGATTATTATCACCTACCACTATTTTTCACACTGTGCTTACAACCTATTAATAGATAATAAAAACCGTTTAGATAATAATGACCTGGATATTTCATTAATGAGAAAGCAATGAGTGAAAAATGAACATATTGAATATTACAAATATGAATAATGTTTCCTTATTTATGTGTGTACATGTGTTATGTTTTGCGTCTGGATGTCCCCATGCAGTCATTGCAGGGGGGGATTTTGGAGGTGGCTGAATCTAGATTTTGTGATTGATTCATGAAGGCTGCTGAATCTAGAGTTTGTGATTGATTCACTGTCTAATCCAATTCTGGGATTAAGAGTGTGGGTGCTACACGTGCCCTAGGGTGGGTAGCCTGCATACAATAGAAGGGACAGAAAGAACACTGTCCCTTCTCTCTCTCTTGTTGCTTTTACTATCTTCCACCACCATGAACTGTTGCCCATCTGCCATGTGTCACCCCCTCTTGGAGCCAGTCAATTATGGACTGAAACCTCTATAAACTGTGAGCTAAATGAACCTTTTCGCCTTTAACTTTGGGTGTCAGGTATTTTGCCTCAGCAACAAAAGAAAAATTACTAAGGCAGCATGTATATATACATGCCAATAAGTACACATAGCATATACATGTACATAGATGCATGGATACACATGAAAATATGTGTATTTGTACATGCATTTATATAAACAAGCACAAACCTATGAGAACCTACACATTCACAGCATATACACACATATATATACTCTTAGACACTTACCTGTAAATGCATATTTGCATATGCAAATGAAGACAAGCATAACACAGAAGCATAAGGATCCATACACATGAACATATGTATATACATATATAAACATACAGTAAACTGATGCATACAACACACACATATATATATATACGTGCACACAAAAATACGAATACACTCATGAAAGCATACACATCTATAACACAATTATATTCAGACATGCACAGATGTACATTAGCATACAAGAGGTGATCAAAAACTATGGTAAATATTTAAATTTAGATAATTTTATTACAGTCAAAGAGACATTGCTGTTAATCTCCCTCAGGATACTCCCCCTCACTTTGAAGACTTATTCCATCATTCTCACCACTTTTAGAAGCAATTCTGCAAGTCCTCATTGCTGAATGTCTTTAGGAGGTGTGATAAAAAAAATAGGTGATCAAAAACTATGGTAAATATTTAAATTTAGATAATTTTATTACAGTCAAAGAGACATTGCTGTTAATCTCCCTCAGGATACTCCCCCTCACTTTGAAGACTTATTCCATCATTCTCACCACTTTTAGAAGCAATTCTGCAAGTCCTCATTGCTGAATGTCTTTAGGAGGTGTGATAAAAAAAATAGAGTGAATGCCGCTACTAAGTGCTATGCAGTGGAAAGGTAGGCTTGTAAAAGCAGCACGGTTTGTACTTACCCACCTAATTCACTGGACCTGGCATTGTGTGACTTCTGGTTCTTCCCAAAAGTTAAAATGATCATGAAAGGTAAATGTTTTTAATCAATTCCAGATACTGAGGCAGCTACAACAGCATAACTAAGGACACACATAAGAGAAGACTTCCACAATTGCTTTAAAAAGTAGCAAGAAAGATGGGACAAGTGAATTTGAACTGAAAGGGAGTATTCTGGGGAGAATTAATGCTGATGTATCTTTAACTGTAAACAATAATTTTAAAAACTTAAGTAGCCAATGTGTTTGTGATCATGCCTTATACATATACATATATAATAATATACATATACATGAATAAATGCTCACAAGATGAAAGAATTTGGGACTGTACTGGTACACTGCCCACTTTGCTTCTTTATCTTTGAGAAAGAAATAGTCCTTGTGCAGGATTCTGAGAGTTCCAAGAACAAAAGTTCTAGTTCTGAGGAGCTTTAGAGTAATTCCATCATTACTCTGCTGAATTCTAAGCTTGTTACCTAAAGTTTGTGGGAAAGATGGCCACTTGTCCAGCCAAACTCTAGTTTCTTTTCCATGGTATGAAAGAAACACTGGGACATGACTGTCTCGCCCGGGACTTTAATTCCCTGCCTTTGCAATAATTTGAGGGAGTCATGTTACTAGATCTTGCCAGTGGCTTGTGAGCAAAAGAGATGTGTGTCACCTCTAGGCCAGTCATGCCTGTTTTCTCCATCTTATTTTTCTTTTTGACTGGGCTGATGCAGAAGAACATAGTGACCTGGGAAGCCATCTGTTGAAGATGATGAAGCCCTAGGGCAGATGGAGAATGACTCCCTCTCTTATAGTTTAGAATAAAGCTGCCTGCCTAACAGGAACACCCAGTTAAGCTTTTTTTTTTTTTTTTTCATCTGAGAAGTGTGTATTTATTTCTTTTTTTTTATTTTAAAGATAAAAGGAGGGAAACATTAACAGACATACAACATTTTACAACATATCACAAGCACAATACAGACAATAC
>NW_004955489.1:5962818-6036977 GCF_000276665.1 Chinchilla lanigera
TGTTGAACATTTTTTCATATATTTATTTGCTGTTTGTATCTCCTTGTCTGAGAAATGTGTGTTCATCTCCACTGCCCATTTTTGGATTGGGTCTTTGAATTTGGAGGGGCTGAAATTTTTTAGTTCTTTATATGTTAAGCTTTTAAATGAGTGAGAAACTTCTATTGTGTTATATATTTGGGTCCGTTTGTTCAAGAAGTTAGTGTAACTAATACAATTGATTTGTGTGAGATATATTTTTTCTGGATTTATAACTTGGATCAGAACATTCTCTAAGCTTGGTCATTGATTTCAAAGTGATATGAAGCTATTCATGGATTATGGCCATTAGTCCCTGCACTCTGCATGTGTGCTGCAGATTTTTAATAAAGGGAAAAAACCCAGCTGAATTAGTATTGACCCAGAGATGATTTAGGCAGTGTCAGACACCTAAAGATTATTTATATTGTTTGATAAATGACTGGATAGCACTTGCTCTGCTAAGCACTGCTATAACTACTTTGTAAGTATTAACTCATTCACTTTTCTTAAAATTCCTATGAGTTAGGCTCTGTTATTACTTCCACTTTACATATGAAGAAGCTGAACCACAGAAATGTTAAACAGTTTGCCCGAGGTCACAGAGCTAATAGGTAGCACTAGGTTGCCTTACATTACTGGATGAGCTGGGGCTTCTGCCCTATACTGGATAAGGAGCAGATCTGATTCCTTCCATTGACCTCAAATGTTTTATTCAAGGTGTATTCAGGACAAAGGCATTACATTCCACATAAAACAGCCTCCAGTACCCAAATTTTTTCTGAGTAAGGGAGCAGGGGACCGCAACTGGCCTCTTCTGTAGTATCGTTTTGAGTGTTCATAGAGGTGCATGTGTGTGTGCACATGATGGAGGCAGCAAGCCCTGCAGAGCTGCTTTGCCTGTGAGAATTAATAGGATCACAGCACACAGTGGTATGATTGCAAATAGAAAGACTGCTCTGTTTAAACAAATCTGTTTCTTACTTCATGCCAAGAGCTACAGTGGGTAAACTTGCATTCAAATTGGCCTTGGTGCATAGAGCTTTGCTTCTTATATTACAAACCCTCAGCTATGGCCAGATCTTGTTAGTCCATGATCCAAGTCTGACAAGGGGTCCATCTCTCTGTGGGTGAGAGGAGTGAGGAGAGATGAATATCCCATGATCATCAGCCATGACTTGTCTCTGAGACTAAATGGCTTTAGGTTATTAATGTTCATATAACCCCTTTTGTCTTCTTGCCTTAAAAGTTCCTAAGGAACTTCTGTAACTATTTTTCTCACCTACTTTTTCGTTCCTATGGGATGGACTCACTACTACCCCTACTAACCCCATTAGTTAGGCATTCCCTCTCCATCTTTTTCTTCCTCATTTCTTTAAAAATATCTAGAACACGAGATTTCTACATATTTATAACTCCAGATATAAAGTCATAGGAACCTAGAATATCAGAGCATCAGGGCTCTGATGTCTGTTTGGGGAAATATCTTCTATTCTAACCCCTTCATTACACAAATGAGAAGACTGAGGCCTAGAGTAGGGCAACTTACTGCAAGGATGAATACCTAGAAGTGGAAGGGAGTGAAGTTACTGAGATTTTACTTTGGTGCTGAAGTCAGGGCTATTACACTGATTAACCATATCTGCCTGGATAAGATCTGGGTGCTTGGAGGTGAGCCACTTGGGCAATGCAGTTGGCAGAATACAGATTAATGTTCCAGGGGCCACATGATTTAGTGAGTGTTCTGGGCTAGTGTGGAAAAGGGTTAATTTAGTGCTAAAATGTAGAAACAATAAAAGACAACAAACATAGAGTTCCCTACTTTGCATCAGCCATTGTGCTGTGTTCTTATGTGCTTAAGTTTTGAGACAACTATTGATTAATTACCAGAGCTACAGTTTTTCATTTGAGCCTATTGTAATCTTCCAATGTATGTTTTACCATCTTATTTTACAGATGAATAAACTGAGGCACAGGTATATTACATAAGTTGTTCAGGGTCACAAAACAAGTAGTTGAGACTCAGGATTTATACCTAGCTGAGTTGACCTTCACAGTCCATGTGTTAAATGTACAGACTGCTTGGCCATGATATGAATATTTCAGAAGATCCAAGATGTTTGCCTACATTTGCTCCTTTGATGAATCTGATTGCTGTTTGCCCATTTGCTTTGGTAGATTCAGTAGGTAACATTGAAGAGCCATGCTTTGAGTAGTAACCAGGATTTCCCAAGGATACCATGAGATAGCAGAAAAACTTTGGCTCTCATATTTACTGCAGCCTGGTTTCACATACAATTGCCCTCTTGCCATGACTCATTTCTCCGAGGTGATCAGCTGGAAGGTGCCCTGAGAAAGTTGCCTTACAGATGCTCTGTACCATAGCACCTTAATTCTAAGCTAATGGACATTTTGTGAGCTTCGTTTTGGAGGAACTATTGCAACTCAAAATATAAGCAGTTGCCAGCTGGGCGTGGTGGCACACGACTATAATCACAGCATTTTGGAGGCTGAGGCAGGAGTATTGTGGTGAGTTTGAGGCCAGACTGAACTACATAGTGAGATTCTGTCTCAAAAAATTCCCCAGACAGACAAGTGGTTGTCTTGAAATTTCATTTTATTTATTCCAGGGAAAGAGAGAGGAAGAGGAAGGCAGAGATGGAGAGGGAGGAAGGGAGTAAAGAAGGAAGGGAGAGAGAATGAATGGGAAGTTGGCTTGGCTCATTAATGATGCAGCCCATAATATGTGTGGATCATGGGCAGGGGCAAGGGGAGGAGAGAAGAGCAGAGGTTTTCTTGTTGGAATGAAGTTGCACCTGCTTAAAGCTTTCATTCCTACCAATAGCATTTAGAATTCACCCCTTTGTATATTTCTTTAACCAAGAATTGAAGAAGAGAGATAAGCAATAAGTTTATGTCTCCTCTGAGTACAGTTTTGAATGAAGCCATGTGTCTTGAGACTTAGCGAACCAGGCAAAATCCAGTAATGATAGCTGACATTGATATAACACTTGAAATATGTCAGGTTGTATTCTAAGTGCCTTGTGTATTGAATATTTTACTTAATCATCACAACTGCCTTTAGAGGTGGGTATGCTTTCATTATCATCAGCATATTACACATTTGGCAACAGAGGCACAGAGAGACAATGTAACCTTTTCAGGATTCTGTAGCTAAGAAGTGGGAAATTGCTAAATTCTGAGCAGTTTGACTTTAGGGTGTGTGCACACAATCACTGTAGCATCCCACTTCAGGGAGATAACAGGTGGCAAAATGTGATCCAAAGTTAAAAAAAGAAAGGTTTATTTCAGCTCACAGTTTGTAGAGGTTTCAGTCCATAGTCAGCTGGCTCCAAGGCAGGGTGGCATGGCAAAGGAGCATCGCAGAGGGGCATCAAAGAGAGGAACAGTCTATGGCAAAGCAGGGCAGGCAAAATGCAGCCAGCAGTGAATTAGCAAGAAGCAAACAGCAGGTGATGGCAGCAGCTCTCTTTCTGTCCCTTACATTCTATCCAGCCTTCCCATTCTCAGGGTGGGTAGCACTCACACGCAGGATGGGGCACCCTTAATTCTAGCATCATACCATTAATCCCAGCATCAAATCCTTATTCCCAGCATCGTCCACCCTAGATCAAGTCGCTTTCAAAAAGCCCTATGTATGATTGCATGAGGTTTTGGGGGAACATCTAGATACAAGCCATAATAAACTTTATGTCAAGAACATGAATGGCCAAAATCCAGGAAGTCAGTATTGTGGGTTTATCACCTTTTTCCTGCAGAGTGTAAAATTGAGTCTTTTTTGGGGATCAACTCTTTCTATTCTTGTTAATTGTGTTGTTAACCAAATCAGTCTTTTGTTCAAAGGAATAAAGGCAAAACCAACACTCACCCTGTTGTGTGATATCTCTGAAGAAAAATGAGATGTATTTATCAGTAGTGCAGTCAAATAACCTCTAAATCAGTTCCAAGAAAACTTTTTCTGTAGAACTATATGATTCTACAGGTTAACATGGGGAATTCAATGTATTTATGGTAATTTCTATGACACTTTTAAGTATCAGAGACCCTTTCCACAGTGCCAGTTACCAGGCATTCCTGCAGTGAGTGCCCAGTCTCCTGCCTGGAGTTATGGTGCACAGTGAGAAAGAAAAACATCAAGATACAGGAATTGCAAGAAAATAGGGCTCTGGGATGATCAATGATCTCTGGGAACAAAGACCAAAAATCTCCAACTAGCCACTATTTCATCAGCCTGTGTAGTTGGAGAGGTATGGTACTTTTCCTGGAACAGCATAGAAGTAGTGATTGAATGGGCAAGTTTAACATCATAAAGGAAACAAGATTTATCCCCACACCTGGGTACTGGTTCTCCCTGTATTGTCCTCAGCAGACCTAATCCTGCTCTGTAGGGGACACAGCCTCACTGACCATGAAAATCTGAGCAGTGACCTACAGGAAGGGGGATTTTCTCATTCCAAAACCAACCCACGAGGCAAGGCAAGGCAAGGCAAGACAAGGAGGGCCTTGGACAGAGTCTATGTCAATTTATAATTCGTGGTACCCAATACGTAAGAACTTCACCGGACTGAGGCCACTGCTTCACTGCAAAGAAGAGGCAAGTTGCAAGGAAAATTTGGTATTTTTTGCCCTACATTCAGAAAAACACAAGCGGTTTTAAATATTACAAATCTGGTATTTATAGAAGCCACCAAACTCTCACTCATTCTTGGTTTAGAAGGCTGATCAAAATAAAATAAAGAAAGAAATAAAGAAATAGCAGTGGTTTCTGCTTAAATTAGGTCTTTCTCAGTTTCCATGGCATCCAATCTGTTAGCACCAATATTCTTGCCAGGATCTGTGCTCAGCCTTTAGGATAGCAATGTTTGCTTTTAAGGTTTATAGGGCATATCACACCTCAATGGATTTATTACACCCAAGGAAAGAGAGGACTCGTGGAAGCTGATTCCCTGGGCTCAGTGGTTAGTTCTAGCCTTTATGTGACTCTGTGGGTAACTGGAATTGGTACAGATGATATATTTATGGGTAGTGCTTAAACTCTAGCTCTTCTAGCTACATTGTTCTAACACAATCACTGCAGGTAACACTCCGGCTGATCCTAACAAAAGATCACCTAAGGAAACCATTGTAATGTAGGTCATATGGAATCAACCACAGTTTAAACAATACAAAAATCTTCAGATTATACTTCAAGGAGCTTAACTGCAAGACTAATGGGAATGTTTTTTGTAGAAATGAATCCACACTGAATTATCATCACAAATTGACAGATGACCAAGGAATATCTTTGTAGGCTTTCCTTAGAATGGGAAGAAATTATGATTCAGCTGATACAGTTTCCAAAGATACTAGAAAAGTGGCAGATGTGGATTTGTTTAATTATATATGACTATGTGAAGTAAAGAGTTATACCAAATTTAACAGGTAAAATGCCCTTCATTCTTCTCTGGCTATATCGCTCAAAATCTTATTTACATGTGCAGGTCCTACATGTTAGTAATGCCTCCAAATTCTCAATGTTTATTCATAGAGGTTTTTTATTTCTATATCAGGTAGTATCTTCACCTAAACTTTATGTCTTTAATTCAGCTTATCCTATAAGTGATACTTGCTATGATAAGATTGCATTTGGAGCAAGATCTTTGGGGCAATCAATTCAGAGAGATCCCTATCCTCAGCTTCTTGTCTTTAAATATGAAACGCTGCATGACAGCAAAACTACTTAATCTGAACTCCATAGGTAGGCTTTATGAAGGAGAGTCAGTAAACTCCAGAAAACTGCAAGGTTGTGTGTGTGTGTGTGTGTGTGTGTGTGTATGTGTGTAAATATAAATATGCATTGTCTAATGACTTTCATTAGATTCTCAGATGTTCATATAACTCCAGAAAATTAAGAATTTCTGAGCTAGATGCAGCCTTAAGTTCCCTAGTAACTCTGGAGTTCAAAGAGATTTGCTGGGCAATCTTATTATACTTCTTCCTTAGATGAATGTCAGTCACAGGAACTCAACAGGTACCTAGTGAAGGTTGTATCATATTTGCCGCTGTCAAGCATATTTGAAAATGTAGTGATACAATGAGATAAATGAATGATTTTACATTAGAGACAATGAAAATAATGAGGACCAATTATCTACAAATCCAAATAATTTTAAATCAAGTTGATAATACTGAAATCTTTCTTCAAGCCCACTTCATTTCAGTGGTTTATTATTATGCTAACTGTCCACTTGTCATTATTTTTGCATATCCACAGATATCCCATGAGCTTTCCGAGTAAGCTGCCCAAATAGAGAACAAACATGTGTGAGAGACAAGATGCGAATGAAGCTGACTATGATTGCAACTAGGTCAAATCTATTAATATATGATATTTATGTCTCTACATGGTTGAAACTGCAAATCTTTTTGCATAACATTTCCCCTTGCTTTGATAGAAAATTCCCCACTCAAATACTTCAAAACCTCCATTTTAATTGTTATCACCTTGAAAATTTAAGTTTTAAACAGAGCACAATGTTATCATGCTGAAATAGATGTCATTGGATTCCATCACTTTGCACAGTGTGAAACTCCTCTCGAGGGTTAATTTTATTGCTCCATGTTAGAAGTGCACTTGTGCACTAGGGAATAAAGGACAGAGCTAATGCAGACAAGGTCACGGAATCCATCTGTGTAAGGGTGTTAACTCAGCTACGTTCTCTGGTCACAGACTGTACCCCAAACCCAGCCAGAGGATTCTTGGGGTAAAGGGAAGTGAGTAGATGACTCAGTGTAAATTCATCCCCTATGACTAAAGAAAACACTCAAAGCACACATTTTCGAATCTCACAATTTCCAGCTTAGGCAGAACTTCAGAGCTCTTCTCATTTTGTTCTCCATTATTATGTACAATGATTTTCTCAAGGGGTTATCCAGTCTTCTCTTGAATACCTCCAATAAAAAAGAATTCCTGGCCTATTAGTACCACCACTCAATCTTGGAATGGCTCTTACAAATTCCTTTTTTACACAAATTAAAAGTGTTTGTCATTCTACAAACTAGTCCTAGATCTGCCCTGTGGTATCAACAGAATAAAGCTCCAAGTCAACTCTTAACACGTCAGAAAATAGCAACAAGTTTGAAATAGGAGCTTCTAGTTTTACTTCCACATGATCACTCTTTATGGTTTTGTCGACAGAGAAAATCTTTGCTTAGAGATCCGGGAAGCAAGAATTTAAGCAGAAGCTTTAATACCTTTATATAAAGACTTGGATTATAGTATTTGGGGAAAGGATTTAAATTTCCCTCCAGCTCTTGAGGCCTGTTTCACACATAGCACAGTGGGGGAATAAAAATAGGGCCACTAGGGATATGTGAGTCAACAACTGGCTTGCAAAGAATGTTGTATCCGGGTTCTCTCCTAGGCTGCAGATGTAAAGATATTAATGGATGATTTAGACCAACCTGTTATTGCTTCTCCAAAGGAATAAGAGAAAGAAAACTGGATGATAGGACTGACAGTTAATCCCCCTAAAAGACATCTATTCATCCACTGAAAAGGTAGTTACAGAAGCCCTTCTATAGTAGATATGTTGATTGGCTTTCCTCTTGCTGGGACAAAACATCTCATTCCTATAAATTAGAGGATGACAGGTTTATTTTGGCACACAGTTTCAGACAGCTCAGTCCATGGTAAGCTGGCTTTAAGGCACAGACACTGTGGTAAAAGGTGTGGTGGGGTAAAACTGATCATTCATGGCAGCCAGGAAGTACAACAGGTTGAAAAGAACCATAGAGGAAGGCCCAAAGACTGGTATTAGTCCTAAAATCACAGCCCCATGACCCATGTCCTACAACTAGGCTCCACCTCCTAGAAGCTCATGAGGCTATGAACTCATCTGTGGGTTAACCATTGATCAGTTAGTGCCCTCAAAATCCAATTACTTCTCCAGGAATCTCTTAACCCAGTCAAGTTTACTATCAAGATTAACTGGCGCACTAGGTGTAAGATATACAGTGATGAGCAAAAGACATGAGGTAAACTGGGAGGATGTAAACAGTAAATCACACAAAGTAAGGTATAATTCCAAACAATCATTAGCAATACAAACGAAAACTCCAGATTATTTTCAGAGCATGTCATAAGTGATCTCAAGTAAGAGTTACTACCGAGAGAATAGCATATACAAAGACTCATTGGGAGGGAGAGGTAGGGAGAAGCGTGAAACCATCAAGCACCCAAGAGAGCCACTGTTGGGGAAGCTCAGAGATGAGGAGTGTTATGGTACAGATTACCCTGGAGAGGGCGCAGGGTCAGTTTAGGAAGGGTCTGGCAGTATACAGTAAAACCTGCGCAACTTTTCCTGATGCAATTCTCCTTACAAAATTTCTATTCTTTTCAGCAAATGCCACACCTTCAATTTATTACATGTATTGTTCTTGTACCCAGGAATATTCCCCTTCCTATTATCCATCTCCTACACAAAGTCCTACTCACTTTTATCTCTGAAGTTTAGCATCAAGGAAGTGAAGGTGAAAGGAAAGGACTCTAATTTATATTAAGCAACCATTATACACAAAAAACAGTACTAAGTACTTTATTTTTATGATCTCTAATCCCTCATAACACTGTGAGGTAATGCCTTTACATATCATATGGAAGATGGAATTTTCACTCAGAGATCTTGAATAACTGGCCTAAGGTCACATAGGTAAACTAATGAGCCCACATAGAAAATGAGGTGTGCGTGACTCCAGAGATTCTGCTCTTTCTCCTCAGTCATGTTTTTTCTATCTTCCTAGTTTGTCAGTAACCTCTCAGTAGAAGTGTCATGGCCATACTGCATTATATATTAAGGTACCTTTTTTTCTTTCCTATTAGCCTAAAGCAAAGGGTCTGCTGCCCTTACATTTATTTACTTAGGTGCTGGGGATCAAACCCAGGGCTTCTCTTATGTTAGCAACTGCTCTATCACTGAACTACCTCTCCAGGCCCTTAAAATACCAGTTGAAATACAGTAAGTTCCCTACTTATGAATATTTAAATTGCAAACTTTTACTTATAGGAATGGACCTTGCATTACAAACATTTTTAGATGCAAACAAATAGCAGAAGTATCTCACGTGTCTGCCACACATTGTCACAGTTGTGCTGTGTGCTTACTGTATAGTACAATAATGTACAGTAGTACAGTGTGCAACCAGAGCCCAGGCTGTCTAAAAGCAAAAGAGCAGTGGTGATGTGGAGGGGACTGCTAGGAAAGCGCAAAGCAATATACATTGTGTATTTGGTTCAAAGGTGTATTAGACTCACTTTGGCAGACTTATGAATGAATTCCACTTACAAAAGTTCTCCCAGAATGACATTCATTCATAATTTGGGGACTTACTGTATAGCAATTAAATAACATCCAGTGGGAAGTCTAAAGTCCTAAGTATAGGAACTGTATTTATAGTCTCAGTAATTTTATATTAAAAAGGAGTTGCATGTAGTCATTCCCTGAGAAATTTGTACACATAACAGCTAATTTGCTATGGTTCTTTTGAATGTTAACACTCTATGCAAGCATTTATTAGCATTTTCTGAGAATTGCAACCTCTATAAAGTTAATCTACATAAAGATCCATTCTTAGCACAAGGAAGTCACATTCAAAGTAATATTGTTCTCAATATGAGAAACAAATGTGATTCGCATTATAGATGTTGTTTTAGAAAGCAAAAAGGGGATTCCAATCTCAAGGTACACCAAATATTCATAAAGTTCCTTCTAAAACTTCCTTTGCTACATTATTCTTTCTCAGAAGCTTACCCACAGTGCTCATGCCCAGCACTTCTTTTATTTTTCTGTTTCAATCTTTCCCAAATCCTTCCCAAACCTAGCAGGTGCTGCTGGCTCTTGTCCTTTTTGTTTTTTCCTCTCATCTTTATTGATGATCTATGCATCTGTTTCTAGCCACTGCCTTTCTACTTTGTCCAATATGATTCCTTCAGTGGTCTCAGAAGTCTGGCCTGCAGAAGAGTCTGTATAAATCAGCTGTTACAAAGGATGCTCTGATTCTCTAATTTTTTTCCCATTCTCATTCATTTTTGGTGACTGTCACTTCAAATTTTTTCAATTTAAGTAATAACAGTGTTCAAAAGTGATAAATACTCTTCTTTCCACTGGACAATTGTGTCACACACAGTTAGTGCTCATAGATAACCCTGATCTCCTCTAGACTTCCTGGCATCCCTTTGCAATTGTCCTGGCCGTAGGGCTGGTGCGAGTCCATAGTATCTGAGTGGAAGTGGCATGCGTCACTTCTACCCGGAGGTAGTTAGGTATCCAGTTTTCCTTTTTTAAACTTTCTCAGTGTGCTTGCGCTATAACAAAGTACCGTAAACTGAGTTCTTTATAAACAACATAATTTTATTTAAGTTCTGGAGACTGGGAAGTCCAAGATCAAAGAGTCATCAGATTCAGTATCTGGTGAGGGCCCCTTTCCTGGTTCATAGATTTTGCCTTCTTGCTGTGTTCTCATATGCTGGAAAGGACTTGTTGTTTTTCGTTATCCTTCTTAAGGGCTCTGCCTCCAATGCTATCAACTTGGGCATTGGGGTCTCAACATATGGATTTTAGGGGGAAATAAACATTCAGCTCTTAGCATTCTCTTCCCGCTGTCTGCTCTGGACAATATTGGGGTGATCTTGGAGCCACTAGGTGGAAGCAGCCTAAGTCCTCAGTCACTGCTTGAAAAAGAGTTAATCCAAATATTACTTTAATGTGAATGAGAAATAGAACATTGTTACATTCTTTCAGCTGCTAGAACAAATTAATTTTTATGTTTTAATACTCATTAATAAATCCATAATTGTAATGAAGTCCACCTTATCTATTCACATAATTAATGCCTTTTATGCACTATTGAAGAAACTTTTGCCTGACCCAATGTTGTGAATATATTTTCTTCCAGAATTTTTATTATTTTACCTTCTATATTTAAATCCATACTCTATCTCAAGTTAATTTTGTGTACTGTTTGAGGGTTTTGGCCAATTTCCCATATAGATATGAAATTGGCCCACTACCTTATGGTGAAAAGCCTGTATCTCTTTCACTAGATTGTGTGGCCTTTGAATTGGATATCAAATGTAGCGGATAGTTTCAGAGAGAACATCAATTCTAATTACTCTTGATTTCTCTTATTCTTTAGTAACTTATATGCTTGTAATATGTATATGGAATATGCTTGTGGAATATTGGTGATGTTGGAGAGAAAAAAATAGTTATAGGCCTGCAAATGGCATAGTGTGTGCTGACATTTGTCACAATATAATGACCCTGCCAACTGGATTATTAACAACTGGTTATTTACAGTCAAAGACATCACAAAGGAGCCTTCAGGTGAAAGAGGAGTTCAAAGTGAATCCCTTAGTGCTGCCTTAGATGCCTTTTAAATGAAAAAAAAAAAAAAAACCTCTAACATATTTTGGTTGCATAACAGGAAACTAAATTTATTCATATTTGTTTATCTGGATTTCATTTATCAACAATATTATATATGTGTTGTATTAGTTACGTTTCAAAAAGATTGTTTTGAAAAATCCCTTTGCCCCACTCCTCTCCATGTACTCACAAGATGTGTATATTTGGAATCAGCTTTCAGTGGCTATGAAATTTTTCTTTTCTTCAAGATAAGTGTGCTTACTTTCTTTCTTCATGGTAAATGTTGCTTGAGAATTTTCCTGATATAAAGGAAGTCTCCAAACACCAGACTTACCAACTATAGTGGCAGCTGGAATATGAATGACTTTATACATGGAAAAATTTAATCAAAATGAGTTCCTCTCGATTTATTGAGCAGTTTCCTGGGGTTTCCACAATTCCTCAGTCCTCTAGTGCTGGCAGGAAGACCAAAAGGTGTTTCAGTTTCCATTTGCAACTTACTCAGTTTTTGTTGTTTTAAAATACTGGCCTATCCTTAGCCCCATCTCCTTTGCTGGGCACACATCATTAATCAAACATTGAAAGCAGGAATCCCAAATTGCATCAGTGTCGGTGCAAAGGGGAGGCCCTGTGGAAGAAAGAGAGAAGTGGTTAGTCCATTTGTGTTCTTATTGTACAGAATTGCCAAGGGGAAGCACTAAGAAGCAATATTGCCACTTCAGACAAAAGTAAAATACAATTTACCTTCCATTTTCTCAGACCTTGGCACAATGCTGAACCCTTTATATTATGTTATTCAGTACTGCAACCCTGCCAGATAGGTACTAGTATTACAAAAAAAAAAAAAAAAATGAGGCACATCCTACACACCCTGGCAGAGGGAGCCAGCCCTGTGCACCCCAGCAGAAAAGGCCTGTGCGGTGGGACACTGTTTTGCAAGAGGCCCCACAGAACCCGCAGCTGGAGACTGAGACCTGACCTGGACCTGGAGAGTCATGTGCAGTTGGAGGCAGCAGTGAGAACATGAGACACTTTCCCCAGCAGCCTACCCTCTGGGGTTAGAAACTGAAAGTGTGAATAACCCAAATGTATAATAAATATTGTGAAACAGGAAGTAACTGTTCAAAGGAAAAGGGGAATTGGGGGGGTGGGAAAAGAAAAAGTTGAGAAAAAAGGATAAAATGGAAACAAAGCTCAGTAAATAAGGAAGAGGAGAAGCATTGAAGGGGAGATGGGAAAAAAAGAGGAACTAAGATATATCATGTACAGGTACAAATTCCCTATGATGAATGTGATCATTATGTATAGCTAAATTGTACCCATAAGCTTAATTATAGAAAAACTCTCTGTATCAGATATAGAGATTAAGAAGTGATATAAAACTATAGGAGTTTTAAACAGGTGATCTACGCTTTGAAGTCAAACATTTTTGATTCCAAAGATCACTTCCATAGCTCTCATTAACACTGAATCCTTATAGTAAGAAGTTGTTCATGCAAATGAATGATAGTACATCCTACAGTGGGAAAATATATGCCCATTACAAAGAATGGTAAAACTGTGGCAAGTCATCCAATACATATTTTTGTTAATTTCTACATGCAGAAATGCCCAGTGGCCACCTACTACAGTGCCACACACTGTATGAGGTGTCACAGAATACAAACTGGCCTCATGGAGATGTGTCAGGAGGGGTCGACACAGGCAATGGACTAACATATGTGCTTTAATTTCTGACTACAGTTAGTGTTATAAGCAAAATTAAATGGAGCAATGGGTTAGAGGTAGTGTTTTTGTCTGGGTGGTGAGGACGGCTTCTCAGAGAAGCGAAAGCTAAGTGATGAAAAGAAGGCAGTTATTCTATTTTTCAGGCAAAAGAAGCATCAAATATTAAGAGCACAGAGGAAGGAAGATTAGGTACATTTCCAGAGCAGGAAGAAGCGTACTGTGGTGCGTGCAGAGGGGATAGAATAGGAGGTAGCAGTGAAGGGAGTGATAAGAGGTGCTGCGGGAGAGACCAGCTGTAACCAGATCGTGTAGGACCCTTAGGTCATACTAGGGAGTGTGGATGTTATTTTCTTAGTGCTATGGAAAAGCATTGTTGTGTTCTCAGTAAGGAAGAATATTATCTGGCTTCTCCTAAGGAGCAAAATGTAACACAGCAAGAAGGGCAACAGGGAGAACAGTTGCAGGCTATTATGGATTATGTCCAAAGAGAAGATTAACAAATATTCTACCCTCAAAGCAGCTATAAAGCTGGCCAAAACTGACCAAAAACATCTCTAGACTCTGGGAAGCAAAGACATATAACAACTTGAGAATTGGTAATGTATCTTGACCCCTTCTCTTTCTTTCTGTCTCTCTCTTTCTCTCTCTCTCTCTCTCTCTCTCTCTCTCTCTCTCTCTCTCTCACACACACACACACACACACACACACACACATGCACAAACACACACACACAAAGGTAGAAGGAATTTTGAATTTTGAATATTTTCACCCTAGTTTTGAATGTTTCCACTACAAAGAAATGATAAATGTTTGGGGAGAGAGAAATACTTATCCTCATATGAGCATTATTCAAAGTATATGGATCAAAACATCATAGGGTGTCCCATAGTTATGTCGAATTTTGTGTGTCCATTTAAAAATAGCCACTGAACCTTATAAGAACAGTAAGAACCTGATGTGTTTTTGTCTTCACTGTTCGTACTGCCACGACATCCATCAGTGCAGTACTTCTAGTGAGGTAAGACAAGCTGTGAAGCCAACAACTTTTCTGTTGGAAGTCGCTGGATCGATTTCAAGTGCAGCAGAGACAATGCCATACTCCTGATAATAGCAGGAAACAGAGGTGAACTTGGTGAGCAATGAATGAGGAAGGATGACATCTCAGCATGCTTGGTGTTTTGATGCTCATTTGCAAATGACAGACTGGCAAACTGTCCTCAAACTAAACAGGAAAATCCAGGGAAAGGGACAGCTATGGTGGGGTTTAAGTAGCTTGCTGATGTCTCTGGAAGTCTAGAAGCTTGTGCACATGCTCAAGTTTGAATGTATGCTAGGGAAGGAGAGAGGGAGAGAGAGAGAGAGATAGAAAGAGACAGAGAGACAGAGAGATAGAGACAGAGAAAGAGAGACAGAGTAAGAGAGAGACAGAGAGTTCTGGTGATCCTGATCCATAAGTCCCTGTTAAGCTAAATATGAGGCCTTGTACATGATGAGACATGAGAGGGCCTAGTAGATATAAGCACTGGGACATACCTGTAAACTGCCTGAATGTTGAATGTGATCTTCACACCTCCATCCTGCCCTTGTCTGTTTACAAAGGCAGACAACTTTAAGAAAAACAGCCTCAGTAATAAGAAAACAGCCATAGTAATAAAAAAGAATTAAAAACCTACATCAAAAGATACTAGTAGCTGTATACTCCAGGAGCAACAGAATCAAAACAATGAGCATAGAAAGTCCATTAACTAACTGACACACAAGAAAAAAATCCTAACAACAAACCCCTGGTGCATTAGTCTAGAATTGCTAGAATTTTGTTGAAAATATCCAGTTTTTAAAAATAAATCACGAGATGTTCAAAGAAATAGTGAAGTGTGACCTTTACTCAGGGTTTCAAAGACAGAAGCCAAAACTACTGTCTCTGAGTAAGTTAAGGATGTTGGATTTAGCACAAAAGACTTGAAAGCATTGATATAAATTTGTTCAAAGATTTAAGAGAAATGTTTAATAATGAAAATATGGTATAACAATAATATTTCACTGAATAGAGAAACTGGAACTCTCATACGTTGGTGGTGAGGATATAAAATGATAAAATCACTTTGAAATCACTTCTTCAATTTCTTAACGTACAACTCATCAATTTTACTCCTAAAAGTCTACCTAAGATCAATGAAGCTTGTGCCTATACCAAAATATAGATTTAAATACTCATAACCACTTTATACTTTATGTCCTCAAACCAAAAATAATCCAAATGACCATCAATTGATTAATTGATAAACAAAATACAGTACACCTATACACAGTTTTTACTGTGGATAATTACTAGTCACAAATAAAAGGAATATATTACTGATATAGTCAACAACATAGGTGAATCTGGAAAACATTGTGATAAGTGACAGAAACAAAGCACAAATTCCTCCGATATTTTGTGTGATTCCTGTTATATACGTGGCCATAAAAGGCAAGTTTGTAGAGACCTGAAGCCAATCTTTAGTTTTCTAGGGTTGCAGGTGGAAGCATGAGTTAACTGCAAAAGGATATCAGTAAACTGCTTGAGGTGATGGAAATGTTCTAGGACCAGATTGTGGTTCTGGTTGCACAAGTTTTGAACTTTATGAGAAGTCATTGCTTTTAATGCTTACAATGTGTGAATCTTGTATTATGTAAACTATGCTTCAGTAAAGGTGTTAAAAATAAACTGAAGAGTTTTATAAAGATTGCCAAAGCTCAGTCGGGGAAGCAGCTTGATCCTTACCGTCTTGGTTACTTTTCTCTCATTGCTGAGACAAAATACCTGACGCCCAAAATGAAGGAAGGAAAGGTTTATTTCGCTTACAGTTTGTGGAGGTTTCAGTCCATACTTGGCAGATTACAAGGCAGACTGGCACATGACAGAGGGCTACAGCTCCTGGTGCAGAACACAGCAAAGCAACAACCACACACCAGGGCAGAATGGGGGAGAAATGGCCTCAAGCACCCTTTTCCTCTCCCTTACATATGCAAACTATCCACCCCAGGGTGGGTGCAGCTCTCACACCCCTAATCAAACTTTAAAAGCCTGCCCCATGGCCGCATGAGGCTTTGGGGGGGACACACAGACATAAACCATAACACTTATGAACCAAAGACTCCTCACCTATTGAGAGGTGGTAGGGCAGGCAAGAAGGACTGGAAAAAGGAAGGTGGTCAACAGTAAGTGTCCAGATATCGAAACTCCTTAGTTCCACAGGTAAGAATTTTTTACCCCCAGCTAGAGACTAGAACAATATAATAGGACCCCAGCACACCCCTCCCTTTCCACACTGGAGCACCATGCAGCTCACCCATTTTTTTTTTCCGTACCGAGAATCAAACTCACAAACTTGCGCTTGCCAGGCAGGTGCTGTGCCGCTGAGCTAAATCCCCAGCTCGCAGCTTACCTTTATGATACCCACACTGACTTCCTCAGTCAACACTAGCAAGAAACACAAACACACCAATGACAGCAGATAAAAGAAGCAGACTAAAGTAACACTGTAAAGTCTCTGAAAACAAACTGCTATTGGAACCACAGCACACAAAATTAGGTGAGAACCTACAAGCTAAATTAAAACAGACCGGCTGCCATCTGAATAAAGAAAAATCACTCTCAAAATGTCCTAACAAAATATTGAAGATAAACTTCAAAACCACTCATCATGACAAAAATAAGAGAATCAGAAATTGAGTGAGTAAAAGACAATCAACTGATGCCAACACCAAAATAAATCTGATGCTGAAACTATTTGACAAGGATTTCAAAGCAGTCATCCTAAATATGGTTCTGCAATCAGTTATATATTCTCTTGAAAGAAATGAACAAATATGAAATAGCAAAAATATAAGTCACAAAAAGGAAGGAAATTGAAATTATAGAATTGAAAAATACAATGACCTAAATAAATAACTTGCTGAATAGGTTTAACAGTAGAGTGGAGATGGGAGAGGACATAAACTTGAAGACAGAAAAATACCTAATAATAAAAGAGCCCACTCATTTTGAACAACAGAGAAAATTAGCTGAAAAGAAACAGAGGCTAAGAGGCCTATGCAATAATAAGAAAATATTCTAACATTTATATAATCACAGTGTTCAGAAGGCATAGGAGAAAGAGAGTGGGGCTGAAAGAGTACTCAAAGAAATAATGGCTGAAAAATTCTAATTTGGCAAAAGAGGCAAACCTATACACCTAAGAAGTTGCATGATCCATAACCAGAACAAACCAAAAAAAAGACCTTTTAAAACACATCATAATGGTATTTTAAAAAAATAAAGATAGCTGGCCATGGTGGCATACACCTATAATTACAGCTACTCTGGACATTAAAGGAGGGAAGACTGTAAGTTCAAGAGCAACCTGGGAATGTAATGAGACCCTGTCTCCATAAAAGATAAGGAAATAAAAAGAGCACTCCCTGAGCTCAATCACCAGTAGTAAAAAAGAAAGAGTAAGGAGAAAATTTATTGGAGGCACCCTAAAAGAAATGACATATTATCTACAGGGAAACAGCAATTCAAGAGTGGATTTCTCATAGAGGCAAAAAAGAAGTGTTATATTTTTCTAATGCTGAAAGAGATCTCTCAGCAATAAACTATGTACAGAGAAACTATCCTTTAGGAATGAAGAAAAAATAAAAACTTTTCCTAACACAGGAAAATTAAAAGAATTTGTCATTAGCAGACTTACTATTAAGTATTGGCTAAGAGAACTTCTTCCAACAGAAAGGTAATGATAAAAAGGTGAAAGATTTATACAATCTGAAGAGAAACCAGAGGATAAGGTAATGATAAAAGAATGAATTTTAAAACATCAGGAAGGAAGAAAGAATAATGGGAAGCAGAAATATAGGTACATACCTGAGACTATGTAATTCCTCACAAATTTAATAACATTTGATGATTAAAACTAAATTATAACACCATCTAATAGTTTGCAAAGCTATAGTAATCTAAGGAGCATGGCATTGGCATCAAAACAGAAGCATAGACCAACTGAACAGAATAGAACCCTGAAATGTACAAAAAGATAAACAGTCAACTAATTTTTGAAAGGGCATCAAAAGAACATAATAGATAGGATAGTCTCTTCCATAAATGGTGCTCAGAAAACTGGGTTTGCACATGGCAAAAGAATTAAACTGGAAGAACTAAAAATTATCTGACACAAAATGAAAATTATCATACACAAAATTATCATACACAAAAATCAACTCAAAATAGACAAAAAAAAAAAAAAAACCCTAAATACAAGACATGATACCGTAAAGCTCAGAAACAGCACATAGGGGAAAATGTTGACATTGACCTTGGCAATGACGATTTCAGCTATCTCACCCTAAACTCAGATTACTAAAGTAAAACCAAACTACGTGAAACTAAAAAGCTTATCCACAGCAAATGAAATACTTAAAGTGCAAAGGCAATCTATGTACTGGTAAAAATATTTGCAAACTATTTCTCAGGTAAGGGGTTCATATCCAAAATTTATTTTAAAACACTCACAACTCTGTAGCAGATAAACAACCTGAACTTAGAAATGGACAAAGGACTTGAAACATTTCTCCAAGGAAGAAAAAAAAAAAAATGGTTGTTGTAGCTTATACCTAGATTTCCCCAAAATCCTCGTGTGCTCATAGATGGGGCACTTGGGTGGTGACACTATCATGCTTGTGTGATATTGGATCATGGGTGTGTGACACTGGATTAGTCCACTGAGAGGATTATCCCTAGGTGTGATGTTGGGAGGGGAAACCTGATGAGAAGGGGTGGATCACTGTGGGCATGATCTGGGATAGTATGTATCCCTTCTCAGCCCTTGCTTCTGGCACTGCTGCCCACTGCCATGCCGAGAGGAAGCCTCCTGTCTCACTTCTTCACCGTGCTGCCCTGCCTTGGAAGTAGCCTACTGAAACCTTTACAAACTGTGAGCTAAAATAAACCTTTCCTCATCTAATTTGTGGGTATCAGGTATTTTGTTTCAGCAAGAAAGTAACTAAGACAATGAGCAATGGGTATATGAAAAATTCTCAACATTACTGTTTACTGGTGAATTGCAAATTACCTTTCCTAATTCTCATTAAGATGGGATTGTCACAAAGACAAGAGATAACAAATGTTGGTGGGAGTGTGATGAAAAGCACAAACTTATACTTTCAGTAAGAATGTACATTTGGTGAAACCATTACGGAAATCCATGTGCAGGTTCATAAAGAAATAAAAAATTAAACAACCATATGACCCAGGAAGGAGTGATAAGCTGAATGGAATTATTAGCATTTAAGAAATTGAACTCATAAAAAGAGGCTAGGAAAGAAACTTCCGGGTTCTGTGAGAGAATTTGACCAAATATTTGAAGAGCACCAATTTTATACAATTTCCTCTAGAAAAGAGATTAGGAGTGAACACTTCTCAGCACATTCTATGAGGCCAGTATGCAGCTGAGCAAAACCAAAGATAGGACCAAAAATAAGGAACCAGGGAAGGAGGAAGGGAAAGAGGTAAGTAAAAATGGAGGAAAAATACTGCATGATCTCACAAGGGAGAGAGGAAGAGAGAAAGGGATATAGGAAGGCAAAGAAAGAAGATAACAGACTGATATTTCCCACGAACTTAGATGACGGAATTCTCAACAAAGTACAAACTGAATCCAGCAAAGTATAAAGACAGTTTTACACTATGGCCAAATTGAATTTCTTCCAATTTTTCAGGTTTGATCAAACTTTGGAAGAACAACAAATGTAATCCACCATGACAAATAGCTAAAGAATGATAAACATATCAGATCGACTGTTACAGAAAGACATTTGATGAAATCTAACACTAGTTCATGACAAAAACTCTCATCAGGCTAGGAATGGAGGGTAATTATTATCAATTTTATAAATACACATCAACTAAAACATCCACATTTAATATCATTTTTAATAGTGAAAAAGTTTTCCCTAATATAGTATCAGCAAGGATGTCTCATTAAACAGTACTCAATTTTAACCTCTGCAATAAGGCTGGAATATGAAGTATAATGTATATGTAATGGAAAGGAAGAAATCTCTATCTGCAGATGATATGATTGCACATACGAACAATCCAATAAAAAAAAACCCTGCAGCTAAGTGAATTCAACAAGGTTGTAGATACAAGAGCAAGAAACAAGTCAGTCACATTTCTGTATACTAGCAACGAACTTGTGGAAAGATCAACCAAAAATAATGCTATTTATAATCACCCCAAAGGAAAATAAATGTTTAGGAATCTGTATAACAAAATATATACAGGATCTATGTGTTTGAAAATTACAAAATGATGGTGAATGAACTTTAAAAAGACCTAAATGGAGAAGAATGTTTGTGTTCATGCACTGCAAGACTCAACATAGTAGAGATGGTAGTTCTCCAAAAATTTATCGTACATTTAACACAAACCCCAGAAAGTTGCTTTTTGTTTGTTTTGAAGACATTGACAAGCATATTCTAAATTTAAAGGAAAAACACAGGCAGTAGGAAGATGACACAATCACCAGAAAGATGAATGAAGTAGGAAAAATCACTCTACCTCGTACTATTGCGTACTAGATGGTAACAATAATCAAGAAAGCGTGGCATTTGTAGAAGGATAGACACATTGCTCTATTTTAATAGAATAGAGAATCTAGTAATAGACCCTTCCAATACACTCATCTAATTTTGACGAATGTGCAAAATCAATCCAGTTGCATAAGAACGATCTTCTCAAATCAAGTGGGAAAAATTGACTATCCATAGACCAAAAAGTATCCTAAACCTTACACTTTATACAAAAATTAGTTCAAAATGGATCACAGATCTAAGGGTAAAATATAAAACCATGAAACATTTAGAAAAAAAATCATAGACAATCTTCAAGATCTAGAGTTAGGCAAAGATTCTTAGACTTGACACAAAAATTAAGACCCTTAAAAGGATAAATAAAAAATGATGAACCACATCAAAAAAAAAAAAAAAGGTTCTGTGAAATCTCTTGTGAAGAGAAAGATTCATAAAGTATAGACAGAGAGAAAATATTTCCAAACCACATATTTGTCTAATGACCAGAGATGTCAAACATTTTTTTCATGTACTCATTAGCCATTTGTACTTCTTTTAAAAAGTGTCTATTCATTTCAGTTGCCCATTTTTTGATTGGGTCTTTTATTTTGGTGGGTCCAATTTTTTTGAGTTCTTTGTATATTCTAAATATTAGTCCTGTGCCCAAGAATACTTGGCAAACTTCTTTCTCTTTCTGTATGCCTATTCACTCTGTTGGTTGTTTCCACTGCTGCACAGCAGAAAATTTTTAATTTACTATAATCGCATTTATTGAATCCTCATATTATTTCTTGTGAAACTGGGGTTCTGTTCAGCAACGTAATTCATAATGGCTAGATCTTGGAGGAGATGTATATGTCCATCAATAGATGAATATATAAAATGTGATATTTATATACAATGGAGTCCTACTCTACCATAGAAAATGATAAACGAGGCATTTGTAAGGAAATAGATGCACTTTGAAACCATAATGTAAGTGAAATGAATCTGACACAAAAGATTAAATATCACATGTTTCTCTTATATGAGAAACCCAAATTGTAAATGAAGGGCAAAATGAAAGATAGATAATAGGAAATAGGGAGATAGATCTTTTACAAAAGGGAAAGGGACCAAGAGAAGCAAGGATATGAGGGGAAGAAGAAGAAAAAAATAATTGAGATGTGTTATGCACCTGTACTGACTCCCCGGGAGGAAGGTAATCATTATGTACTGCAACATGTACCAATAGAAGGTGAAAATTGGAAGAAAAAGAAAAAAATTGAAAAGGACTAACATCAAGAATGAAGTGCTCTTAAGACCCAGAAGTGAAAAAACAAACAATTCAATTAGAAAATCATCAAGAGACGTGATGAAGAGGCATTTCACCAAAGTAGATCTACATGTTGCAAATAAGCACATGAAAAAATACTAACATCCCGAGATATCAGGGAAATGAAAATTAAGACCACAACTAAATATCACTACACATCAATTAGGAGGACTAAAATAAGAAAAGTGATGAACAAAATATGGATGAGGATTCAAAAGAACAGGGTCCCTCATAAATTGTTTTGGAGATGTGAAATGGTACAGCCACTCTTTTCACAAAGTCTGAGAAAATTTAATGTGCATTTACCATATAATTCAGGGAGAACAGCTTTTGGTTACTTATCCCAGAGAAATTGATATTTATGTTCACAAAAAGACCTATACACAAATGTCTATAACTGCTCTATTCTTGGTAGGCAAAAACTGAAAGTAGCCCAGATGTCCTTCAACAAATAAATGGTTTAAAAAGGACCAGGTCCATCCATACCATGAAATGCTACTACTCAGCAATAAAAAGGAATAAACTATTGATACACACTACTTGGGTGGCTTCCCAGAAAATTATACTGTGTGAAAAAAATCTCAAAAGGTTACAAATGTATGATTTCATTTCTATAACATTTATGAATGTCAAACTTTCAGAAATGGAGGACTGGTGTAGTGGTTGTCGGTGGTCAGACTGGACGAAGGGGCAGCTTGAGGTAGTTTTGTGGTTATAAAAGGGCAACAAGAGGGATCTTTGTATGGAAGGAATTGTTCCGTGTTTTGACTGTGTGATGAACGCATAAACCTATATGGTTCAAAAACTGTAATTGGTGGAAACTAAATAAGATTGGTGGATTGAATTGATGCTAGTATCCTGGTTTTGATACTATATTACAGTTTTGTAAAATATCACCACTTGAGTACAGTAGGCAAAATGAACCAGTGATATTTCTTACAATTGCATGTGAATCCTCAATTATCTCAATGACTTTGGTAATAATGATAGAGTTCTAGTAATAATGATAGAGTTCTACAGTCTATTATTCAAGGGTAAAAGGTACAGAAGAGTTTGTGCAATAGAGTCCCATCTATGGTTTGAAAGGGTGCATGCGCTCACACATGCACGCACACACACACAAACAAATGCACACTTCTTTACATAATTGTATATCAGCATGGGAAATTGCTGGAAACAGGCATAAAAATTTGTTGAAGTCATAACCTTTGAGAAGTCAAGCATACAGGAGACACATTTAAAATATACTTTTTGTAGCATTTGATTTTTTAAATCATGTGCATATATTTCTTGTATTAATTTATATTAAAAATATATAGAAATATGTCTTAGTAAAACAAACTTTGATGCTTTAAAATCCAACTTTATATTCAGTATAATTAGTATAAGAAGTCAAAGTGTCTGTAGGAAATGCCTTACATAATGCAACAAGTTTGCTGATGTAATTGGAGCAAGTTTGTATAGAAAAATGTTCTCCATTGCTTTGACACTCCTGATCCCCTAAACTCCAGACCACAACCAATGGTTGTTTGTTAAATATATAATTCCTAGGGACCTTTATTTTGACACCAAAGTTTGTGCTAGAAATGAATCCTTTGTGTTTGTATTTTGTCGTTCATATTGTCTTACTGGCCACATTTTTAATCTCTGCATGAAAATGACGTGTATAATTTAAAAGTTTAGATTCTTCTAATGTTGGGTTGTTAATAACATTGACCACAGTTGGTAACATCTCCTACAGTCGGCAGCAGGTAACTAGGAACTGAAGCTCAATTAATGAAGTCAGCTGGACCTAATTTGGGGTGCATCAGAACTCCTGAAAACACTTGGGCCATTCTGAATAAATGAGAATCATCTGGGAACAGGTCTGCCATACTGTTAACTTGTAAATAAACTCTGAGCCCTTTTGAGCTAAATGTAAGTCTCAGCCACATACAGAGCCAAGGCCGCACAAACAAAAGAGTCTGCGTAAACCACAAGTGAGGTAGGTCACGTTTAGGTAACATCAGGCTGGTGTGATTTTGGAAATGATTACTCTTCATGCTGTTGAAAGATCTCTGATATATCACTACTCCATAGCAGTATTTTCATCATAAAACCTGTTTATCCCTTTGTTTTCATTTTCACATGCTGCTTCATATCCCAGGAAGGAGTTGACAAGCAACCGCTTTCCTCCAGAAGCTTTACAAACAACTAAATGGCAAGAAAACTTATGACTCAATTTAAAAATGGGCAAAAGACCCAAAAAGACATTTCTCAAATGAAGATATACAAAAAGTCAACCAATATTGAAAAAATGCTCCGCATCACTCCTCATCAGAGAAATGCAAATCAAAACCCCAAGGAGATATCCCTCACCCCTGTTAGGTTAGCTAGTAACAAAATGACAAGATGTAACAAGTGCACCCACTGTGTGGACAAAAGGGAATCCTTTCACACTCTCGGTAAGAAAATTAGTTTAAGCATTATGGAAAAAAGTGAAGCGGTTCCCCCTAAATTAAAAATACAACTACCATGCAATTTTGCTATTTCACTACTGTACTTGATATATGTTCCAACGAAATTGAATCAATATGTGGAAGAGATATCTGCACTGCCATGTTCACTGCAGCAATTGCCAAGATATGGAAACAAGAGAAGTGTCTATTGATGGATGAAGGGATAAAGAAAATTTGATATATACATACAATGGAATAGTATTTAGCCTTAAGAAAGGAGTGAATCTTTTTGTCATTTGTGGAAACGTGGATAAACCTAGAGGACATTATGTTGAATGAAATAAGCCAGGGACAGAAATACAAGTGCCCTATGATCTTATTTAAATGTAGAATCTACAAAGTAGAACTTATAGAATATAATAGTGGTTGCCAGGAGCTGGGGTAGGGTATAGGGAGGCATTGGTCAAAAGATACACAGTTTCAGTTAGGAAGAATAAGTTCCAGAGATTTATGATGCAGCATAGTGACTATAGTTAATGATAGTGTCTATCTGAAAATTGCTATGACAGTACATATTAATGTTCTCAATACGAATAGCATATGAGGTAATGAAGATGTTAATTAGCTTGGGTTAGGCGTATCCTAAATAAATCAGCAGGGACAACAAATACCTTAGGGCTGCAATTCTCTCTTCCACAGACTTCAGGGGATGGAAAATGTAACTCTGAAGTACCTGTCCCTTGCCTTGGTTTTGTTAAGTGGTCACACTTACTCTTAATCCCAAGTGGCTACAATATTGTGCCTAGTATCACAGAAGGTATTTTTCAGAGACCTTGGTAAATAGTCATGAAAAATTTTGATCTTGGTTCAATTCAGCTTTGCAGTATTTGACGCGAGCAGGACATTTCTTATGAATTGGATTCTAATTGAAGGTGCTCCCTAGATAGACCCTAAGGATTAAGGTAGAGCACATACCATATACAAGTGAGGCGAACCTTTTAGAGCTTTCAATGATAATAAATAGCTGGATGCAGCATGTGTGCCATAGGTTCACCACCCCTGCTGGTTTATGTCCTCTGACATCCAGCCTCCAGTGGAATTCCTAATCAGTCTGGTGACTGTCTGGTGAGTGGTTTGGGATATAGCTGTGTTTTGACTGAGTAAGTCTTCAAAACCACACGTTTGATGCTTTCCTCTCCTCTGCAGAGCGCTGGCTAATCTATTAGGACAGTGCCACTAAAAAGACATGTAGGCATTTAAGACTCATCATTTTCCAAAATGAACTCAAGATTTTTCTTCCACAACTTCTATTTCCTGCTTCACTTCCTCTAATTTAAATTCGAAATTCTCATTATCTCCACCTTGCACAGTGAGCAAGTCCTCTTGATAGTTCTTCCAAAATCTTTCAACTCTGACCCTTTTTTTTTCTATTATCAATGCTAATGCCTTAAGTCAGGCTCATTTTCTTACTAACTCAGATGAATGAAAATGAGTTGTCTAGTCCCACTCTCACATCTCCAAGCAGTAATAATAACAATAGTTAAAATATGCAGAGTCCTTACTTTGTGCTAGGGATTTTCTAAGAACTTCATATTCATTAACTTGTTTAATTTTTACAGTCCTACATGTTAACTGATACTATCATTACCACATTATAGGTAAGGAAATTGAGGAAGAAAAGGGTGAAGAATTGTGTCCAGGTATACACACATGCATTATGTGCCCCAGTTCATTCATACTGCAATGAGTCTCCACTTCAGTGAATGTAAGAATCATTGAAGTGTGAATATGTTAAAATACAGATTCCAAAACTCTTTGGTATTCTAATGCAATAGGTCTGGAGTTTGGTTATATGCATTTCAGCAACACGACAGATTCCAATGCAAGAGATCCAAGGAATATACTTTGAGGAACACTAGTCTATGATTCTCAGAATGAACTTACTAAAACACAAATCTCATAATTTCATTTACTACTTCAAAATCTGTTGATGAGTTCCTATTGATTTTAGGGTAAAGTCCTAATCCCTCTACATGACATATGAAAGCCTTTATAAAGTAACTCCTGATAATTCCTCCAGTCCTATCTCCAGCCTCTCTTCCCTATATTCAACTTCATAAAATCTCTTAGCTACTTATTAATTCGTTCGCTTACCCAATCACAAGTCACATAGTTTTTATTCATACTTGGCACTGTGGTAAAGGTGGAGATACAGCCCAAATGTGAGTATTTTTTCCTCAAGAAACTTGGTCCAATCGAAGCTAACTTTCAAACAATGAAAGCAGATGATCAGGTGCTCTTAAATTCAGTGCAGAGTCAAGGAAGGCATTTCTGTGGAGCCAACATTTAAGCTGAGACTGAAAGTATGAAAACATTTTTTCCAGGTAGACAAATAGAAGGAAGAACATTCTAAGCCAAAAGATATAGCATGTACAGAAATAGGGGTGTATATATTCCCGAATCCACACATAGTTTTATAATTCTAGAATGAAACCGTGAAAGAGTGAGAAAATAGTTGTCAGAGTTAAAGCTGGACAGACTAGCAAAGGCTAAGCACATATACACTGAGGTATGCAGAAATCTACAGCGAACCCCCTCACACAAGGGTCTCAGGGTTTCCTAGTTTGATTTTGTCCTGCAAATTCCCTTATCCATTAAATATAGGCAGGACTTGGGAATATGATAGGACATCATTCCAGTGTTTCCATTACAAATCTGTTCTCCACTTCATCAAAAACAGAGATTGGATTATGTGGGTTCTTAAACAGGGATTAAGAACTTGAATATATGTACTCCTGCTGGCCAGGAAGGAAGCAAATAGCCCTGCTGTAAACTGCCTATGGGGAGCATGTGGCAGGAAACAGTAGGTAGTCTCTGTATGCCAAGAATGATTTCCGGCAAACAGCTAGCAATGAAATGAAGCCATCAGTCCTACGAACACAAGGAAATGAGGACTGCCAATATGAATGAACTCGGAAGACAACTCCAAGCTTACCTTGAGAACTGTAGCCCTACTCCACTCTTTTATTTCAACCTGATAAGACCCAGAAGACTCAGCCCCTGTCTGAACTCATAAATAAGTTTGTGTTGTTTTAAAGTGCTACATGACATTATAAAACTAGCACATATACCATAGAAAAAGATTTAAATTTTGCCCATAGGTGATAGGGAAATATTAAATGATACAGAACAGAGTAATGACATCATGTATATTTTGGGAATAGAAATTGGACAGCAGTATATAGTATAAATGGGAAATTATACTATACTAGGGGAGTACATAGTCCAGAATCTATACAAAGTTTTATAATTCTAGAGTGAAACTGTGAAAGAGTGAGAAAACAGTTGTCAGAGTTGAAGCTGGACAGATAAGCAGAGGCTAGGCACTTATATACTGAGGTATGCAAAAATCTACAATGTATAGTATACTATACATTGTGTAACCCAAGGTATTCTCTCTTTTTGGTTGTATTTTGGGCAGGACAATTCGCAGTAGTTGTGTCCCATTCATGATTCCTAATAGCCCCTCTCTCCCTGATCTCAGCTCCTACTAAGCAGTCTTCAGCACAGTCCTGGCTCTCACTGGATGGATACAACTCTAGGACTCTGATAACGCTATGTACTTATTCCTTAATCCCTGTGATGGTTTTTGTCTAGATGTCGCCCCCCCCACCAAGCCTCGTGTGGTCCTGGAGGGGTGGGCTGTTTGGAGGGGGCTGAAGCTAGAGTTTGTGATTGGCTCATTGTTAGTGCTGTGCTTGGATTGGCAGTGTGAGTGCTACACCCACCCTGGGACAGGTAGCCTCCATACAGTATGAGGGAGGGAAAGACGCTTGCTCTTCCATTTTCCCCTTTTGCTCTTGTTGCTTTTGCTATCTTCTGCTGCCATGAGCTGTTGCCCCTGTGCCTCGCCACACTGCTGCTTTGGAGCCAGCTGATTATGGACTGAAACTTCTACAAACTGCAAGCAAATAAACTTTTCCTTCCTTAATTTTGGACATCAGATATTTTGTCTCAGCAAGGAGAGAAAAGCAACTAAGACAGTCCCTGTTAGGCAGGTAGTTGCCAATCTCTGGTTTACCTGTGGTTGCTGTTTGGCTTTCCAGTAACTTTATCATCTATTTAGCTAATTCCCTGCTTTAATTTCCTGGGTTTGAAATTTATGGAATGCGGTCTGTTCCCTGGTCAGTTCCTCACTGACACATGTGGTGAATTGACAAATGCAGGTGAGTGATTTTATGTTAAGAGGTAGACAGGGAAGGCTCAGAGGGCAAATGAACTTTAGCAACCAATTGGACGATGATGTTGTTCATCAAGAAAGGAAACAGAAAGGGAAAGAAAGTTGGTGGAAGGAGGCCTGATCTGTCCTGAACATTCTGAATTTGATGTGTCTTTGGGACATCCAAAATTGATAAGTCCAGTAAGTGAGGAGGCCAGGCACTTCCTGAAACTAGAAACTATAATTATTTTATTTCTGGCTACTTATTACCTTCATGATATCATGTTCTCCAACTGCCCCTTTTCACACTCCATTCCAGCCCCATTGGCTTCCTTGTTATTCTTCAAACACACCGTGTCTCATCTCATCTCATGGCCTTTGCACTTGTCACTCCCTCTGCCTGGACCCTCCACCCTTCGATATCATCCTGAGACACCTCATATCTGCCTCAACTCCTTCAGGCCCATGCTCATTCATTTACCTTCTCCATGAGCCTATTATTTTCTGAGCACATTATTTTAAATTGATCCTCCCTGATGAACAACAATACCCACCACTGCATACATTTTTTCCTATAGAACTTACAACCTGGCAGACTGTGCATTTATTTGTCCACTCTGTGTCTTCTTTACTTGAATATTATCTCCATTGGGAAGGATTATTTTGTTGACAGCTGGCTCCTTGGAGCCTGGAAATGTACTTGTTCATAATATGAACTCAGTATGAATTAGTTTGAATATTAATGAATGTGCATCTATCCTGAAAGAGATATGGCCCAGAGAAATGGACTCAGATATTGTCAGTCTATAGCCACAGGCATGGATAGAATTACCTGGGTAATCTTCTATGGATAGATTAAGAAGAGCACTGGAGATAGACTGCTGGGCAGCGCCAAGTCTTAAGAGTTTTTAGAGTGAATAACTATGTAAGGAAAGGAGGAAAAGTCATAGCAAAAGGAAACTTGTAGAGAGTAGTACATCAGAAACCTAAGAGGAAAATTTCTAAAAGCAGAAATTGGTCAACAGTGACAAATGATGCCATCAGGTCAAGTAAGATTGACTGACAAGTATTTCTTGAACATGGAAACTTAAAGGTGATTGGTGACTTGGGTGAGAGCAGTGTTCACCGAACAACGAAGCAGAAAGCACATTGCTGTAACTTCAGTAGTGGGAAGCTTTTCAAGAAATAAAGATTCTGTATGTGGATAATTCTCTCAAGAAGATTGACTGCGAAGGAAACACAGTGGTTTTGTGGGGGGTTATGGAAGGAGCAAGAAGTCTCACCTCAATACCTTCCAGCCATGTAGTTAGTTGCGAAGAGGTTAGATTTCAGTTTGTCACAGTCAATTTCAGATGTTTGCTGCCTTCTGTTGTACAGTTGTTTAGGGCTCTATTAAAAGCACTGGGTGTTTACTAAGGCCTCCTTCTTTGGCAAGCCCCGGAGCTCCTTTGTGTCTCCTCAGCACCATGAGAAACTCCAAAGCTCTGTTTTTCTCTTCTTGGCTGCCAGTTTCTGCTCAGTCTCTGCATTTCTCAGAAAGCAGGCCTGAGAGTGAATACCGCTGGGGGGAAAATGTCACTGAGTAATGAGTTCATCTCAAAGAGTTCCTTTTCTCTTTCAGATTTTTCTGACGTCTGTCTGCCTTGGTAGCACTGTGATACCTGAAGGCAGGTATTTAAAAAGTATTTATCCAACTTTCTCATTTGTTTTAGAAAAGGATTGACCTACCACAGCTCAACGGAAAATAGTCTGAAGTAGCTATTCCCACTTATAGAGCTTTATGAGATGCCCTTTATGAAGTTAATAAACTTCTGTTCTATTCTTGACTTGGTAAGGGGGTTGTTTATAATCATAAATGAATATTAAATATTATAAATTAAAATGTTTCTTGGGGCAATCATTTTTCCTCTTAATCTCTAACATGAAGAATTGTGAAAAAAAAGAATTATGATGGACTTTCCAGTGTGCCCTATATTAGTATGTCTAGAGTGAACTTCTTGGCCATGTTATTCTTTTCTCACAGTGGTGTATTTGTTTTCTTACATTTGATTTAGTATTTTTGCATCTGTTTTTATTTGTAAATTATGTTTGATTTTTAATTTCTTGTGCTATATTCTCCTGGTAAAGTAAAATGTTTGGTATTATAACTTTCTCTATGCTTGCAAACAGTACAAAGTAGATGTCACCTATGCTTTGAAGATTTCCTTGAACCAAAACATAAAGCCTTCTGACTCACCTACCCATTCAATAAATAGATCTTTGTCTAAATTACGATTAATTTTATTGCTTATTTACTATTCAGGTACTCTATTCTAGATAATTTTATAATATTAAATTATTAGCTATATTAATTATCTATTAATTACTATTAATTTTTAGTGTAGGTTTAAATGTTTTCATTGAAAGTATACTTACCATTACATGTACTTTTAAAAAAAATTCTGTATCTATGGTTATAGTCCACTTTTCTTTTAAGTGTTGTGATTTTCTCTTTTTTCTCCTTAATTATAATTATCAAAGGTCTGCTAGATTTCTTTAATCTTCAAAATCTTATTCTTTTCAAAAGTGCACTTTCAGCAGAAATTCCTGCTTATTTTACAAATAAGATATGTTCTGAATCTAATCACATTATATCATCTCTATAAATGGTGAATTTCTCTACAAATCAGGAACAGTCTAGGAGAATTTCCAGAATAGTGGTGTAAAGACTAGCAAAACATATCCATTTGTAAACGTATTGACAACTCTAGGAAAAGTTGGCAAAATTGAAAATTTCAGAATTCTAGAAATTATCCAAAAATGACTGGTGATGATCCCAAAAATGCTAATTTTAGAAAAATGACTAAATTTGGGTAAGAACCAAAAAATTTGTGGCACTTTAAGTGGCCCAAGTTTTCCCTGCCCAAATGCTCCATATTCTTGGTACCAGGAATCAAACTCAGGACTTTGTGCTTGCCAGGCAGGCACTGTGCTGCTGAGCTATTCTCAGCCTAGCTCAGTATTATTGGAAGCTAATAGCCCAGTAAGCACTAGGAGGGACAAAATGAGATTAGAGTCATTCCAAGGCTCCATTCCCTGATAACTGTCATTACCTTACCTTCTGGCAGCTTAAGGGAAAATCTCATTCTGTAGGGCTTGTCATTAATGTAACTGAGAGTTGCTTGGCTAAGTAGCTATTTCCCTAATGATAATGGGGCAGTTCTTTTCTTTTAGCAACTCAGCTCTATGAGATGGAGATAACAGTTAGGACAAAGAAGACAAATGTAATACTTAAAAGAAAACCTGGGGAATTAGATATCCCTAGGGTTCCTTGAAAAGTTCTTATACTTTTCAGAAAATCTCGAAGATCATGTAAATGTGTAAGACTGTGCATGTCATGCAGGCAGAGGGCTGAAAAGATCTTAATCTCTAATCTCTGGCTGATCTGGAGGTGTTGTGTGGCAGGAAGGGAAGACCAAGGCAGAGTTGACAACTGCCTGTTGGAATGTTGACGGCATGCTCCAATGTGCACACAGTGCTTGTAGTGGATTGATCATTGGTGTTCAACTTATAACCCCCAGCTGAACTGAGTAAGTGTGTAGCTGGGTATGGGAGGCCCACCTGGGGACTGTTGCCAGCAGCATAAGAGGCAGAACTGGAGAAGGAGAAGGAGGCTGTTGGGAGCTGGTAGAAGCTGTAAGGAGCTGCGGATTGTTTTGGAGGAGCTCGTGATGCTGGCTTTCCTGATGAATTTGGCTGTTTTCATCCTCTGAGGAGCTCAGGACATTGCTGGCACTGAGAATTGTTTTGGTTCACCTTGGGGGAGCTCTGGTCCTCACTTTGAGCATCGCTTCCTGACTCCAGAGGGGAAAATGGTGCACTGCCTATCTCCTGGAGAAGCTTGCTGCCTTGGCTTCCCAGATGGGAACTTGGCCATCTTGATCATCGGAGGAGCTGGGGACCTCACTGTTGTTGAGGATGGCTGTGGTACCTTTCAGGGAGCTCTGGTTCTTCTGAGCATCGCTTCCTGGCTCCAGTGTAGATCCCTCAGCCAGCTACCACAGATCTTTCATCCCGCTGGCATAGACATCCTAGATTCCACCACTGACCCTTGGGCCTTCCCAGCACAGATCTGTGAAACAGGCCTGCATGAGATATTGTTATAGGCTCTGGGCCTCCAGTTGGACTTGGAGGAAGCATTGTAATGAGCTCTAGGCCTTCAGCTGGTCTCATGCAGGACATTATTGCAGGATCCAGGCCCTCAGCTACATTCCTTGGTCTATAGTTTTTGGACAGATTTCCTGCACTCTTGGGTGACTATTATAAATAATCATATAAAATATGTGTCCTGTATTATATTATTGTTCCCCCTTGCCACATATCCCACAAACCAACACAGTGACCATTGGCTTTAAATCAGCTATGCGTTTCCCTCGTCCTAGACCAAAAACTTATTGGTTTAGGGCATTTGATGAAAATTCTATCTAAGCATTAGGTGACCATTAAGCTAACCAAGCAAGAACTTAAGTATTTGAACGTGATAAAGAATACAGACGATACAGAGTTAGTTCATGAAGTTTGCTGCACAAGCAGTAACATCAGCTAAAGCAATCACTGGGGAGAAGGGAATAATTTGATTTCCAGTGTTATTGCACAACATTTAAAATGGCCAATTTAAAAAAAAATCTAAAACACTTTTAAAATCTGCTTCTTGGTTTGTAGAATTTTTTGCAGTCACCATTTTCTCATTGGCATTAAGTTTATAGTATAGTTATCACATTTTGTTTCTATGCTATTTACTTTTGCAATGTGTTTAGATGTAGGTATATGTGGGTGTGTATATGCATGTGTTTGTGTGCATAAAGTAGACCATGCTTAATTTTTATGATGGTTCCATTTGTGTTTGAAATGAAAGCAGATTATTTTTGAGTAAAAATTCCTCTAAATATTGTGCAATTTATGCTATTGGTTTCTGAATGTTCCTTTTACTTTTTCCTTCTCTTTTCAAACTTTGCTTTATCATTTTTATTTTAGGTGAGTTTCTTTTAAAAATATCCAAGTAATTAAATTTTTGAAAATTCAATATGATAATTTCCTTTTATATTGAAGAATACAACCATTTAAAGTGTATTGTGGTTACTGATATATTGATATGCTTGGGCTCATTTCCACCATTTTACATTCATTTACTATCTATCAAACTTAGTAGTATTTTCTCCTGACATATTTCTTGACATTTGCTGTAGTCATTATTTTTTCTCATTACATTTTTCTTCCCTACTGCTTTAAATATTATGTGTTTGTTTTCTAATATAATAATTGTTACCCTCCATTTTTTTTTTACTTCTGCATCATGGTTACTTTAAGATATGGTCATAAATTGAGACTTCTCCCTTCAAAAAGTAGAGTCTGATTTCTTTAGTGTTAAGTATGAGAGGAACTTAGTGACTTTCATCTCAAGAATAAAAAAAAGGAAGTTTTGAAGACTAGATAATACTCAGAAAAATTGCCACAGCTTCATCTTTGCTGTTTCTCTGAAATTGCTCACTTTGAAGAAATATCTGCTATATTGCAATGATATTAGGACATCCTATGAAAAGCATCACACAGTGAGAAACATAGGACTCCTGTGTGCAGCCAGCAGGAAACTGAGGCCTTTTGTGTACATTCATGTGCACAAGCTATCGAGGAGGTGGATCCTCCAGTTTCAGACAAGCCTCAGATGACTTCATTCTTGAACTATGTTGAACTTAAACTTGAAGAGATATTTGGAAGAGAGGTTCAGAAATCTCAAGAGGAGAATATTAGGAGTTCCAGAAAGAGGATAGTTTTGGAGGAGGAGAAATATTAAATGGTAACAGAGAAAAAACATTGAGAAAACTTGGATATGAAAATCACAAATTTCATCAAATTCGTGCAGGATTAATTATAGAGTGCATACAATGAAGCATAGCTAGATGAAATTCTAGAGTTCCACAAAAATAGAAAAAAATCTTTCTGAGGGCTACAAAGAGAGTGAATTTCTTACAATGGAAGGAGAATCAGACCAGTACTAGAATTTTCCTTTGTAGTTCTAGAATCCAGAGGACGCTGGCAACTGCAGCAGTAATCACAACCTCTTAAAGGAGAAACATTGGTATGACAAAAGTTTTAACCATTAAAATATTCACTTGTCATAGTGAAGGAAAGACATAGGTAGATATGCTGGTATTCATAAGTTATATTACTGTACATAAACCATAACTGAATAATTTACTTGAGAAATGACAATAAATCAGAATAGAGACCCTCAGGATTGGAAGATAAAGAAGAGAGGAAACAGTAATGAAAAGTAGAGTTTGCATTATATGTAGACAAATCTAAGTAAATGATCAGTGCATGATGAGTCATTTCTACTGTAAAGATAAAGTCAGTTTTTGATCTGTGAAGCATATTTATAAGGGAAGCCTTTTTAATAATTTGGAACTAAAATAAGTGATGGGGGTGTTTTCTCAAAAATCCTAAATAAATATGTAAAGCATTTTTTTTTAAATTTGAAAAATAAAGATATGGAGAACATTGACAATTATATACTTTTGTTTTCATTTAATAATAGAGTAACAGAAATATAATCATGATTACTATTAGAAATATTGACAGAAGGGAAAACACAGTCCAAACCCACAAAAGGATCATAGGGAACAAAATGATAATGGGGAACTTGACAATCAAAAGTAAAAGAAAAGAAAGAATCTGAAATAATACACTTGATACAGTTCACACAAGACTGGGCAAAAGCAAAAGGATAGATATATCAATTTTAATATGATACATGATGAATTCTCCAGCTGAAAAGGAGAGAAATCCAGATATATGTTGTTTGAAAAAAATATAATTAATACAAAATGTTGAAGAAGGAAAAAAGAGATGAGAAAGAGGTAACATCTGTTTTAAGCAGCAAAAAGAGAATAGTAGTATAACTTTGAATATCAAATTTAATGATGTTTAATTCAAGAACATTAACCAGATAAAAAAGGACATCAGTAAAAAAAGCTAAATAATGATTTTGTGGTTACACATTATTTTATATGCTCAAAATAGTGGCAAAAGTTGTAAAAAATCCCTCAAATTTTAAGGAAACATGATAAAAATTAAAATAGAGGATTTTATTACACCTCTTTCATATTTTTGTCAAATAGAAAAACAAAACCTAAGCAAACATTGAGAACATAAATAATCCAATCAAAGTACTTGTAGTAAATATATTCAGCATCTTATATCCTACACATATGGCGTACATATGTATTATTTTATGAATGGGATATTAATAAAATTGCTCATAAGCCAGATAAGAAGCCAGACATATGGATTTGATGTCATGTTTTCTTATTAAATGAAAATGAAATTAAAATGTATCAATAAATTATGATCAAAAGTATCTTAAGAACTTGGAAATTAAGAATTATTTTCTTGAATATCTGAAATTACAATTTATTGAGGAAGTAATTGAAAGGAAAATATCCCACATGGAAATTCATGGGATAGGGCGAAGTTGGTCTAAGGTGAAAATCTATATTCTTATGCATGTTCACACTGGAATTCCAAATGAATAATCTCAGCAGAAGAAAAAATACTAGAGTAAAAATACTAGAGTAAAAATACTCAGAGTAAAAATACTAGATAAAAAGATTAGAACTAAAAATAAATATCTGAAAAAATTTTAAAAAACATTGGTTGGACTTATGAGTAGATTAGAGTTAACAGTACAATGGATTAGTAAATGTGAAGATTAGACCAGTAAAATATATACCTTCTGAAGGAGAAAATTATCTATAAGCTATGGCATGATATCAAAATTGCATAAAAGATTTCAGAATCTTAGAAGGAAAGAGTAGACAGGACAGGCTACAAAATGTATTCAAATAAATAACAACTATAAACCCTCCAGACTTAGAGAAGTTAACAGAACATGACAGATAATAATTGTAAAACTTATTTTCTGTGAACATAGAACATTAAACAGAGTAAACATTATATTGGGACACAAAATGAATCTTAAGCTTTACAAAAGTTTTGAGCCATACGGAAAACAATTATGCATCAGTTAATGACACGAATATGGTACCTTCTGAGATATGTGTCATTCAATAACATGTCATTTACAAACCCTAGTGTTTATCTATACAGTAAACCTAGAGGCTATGACCTAGTACACAGAGGATGTATGGTAGAGCCTATTGCTCCTAAGCTACAAACTTTACAGTATATTACTGAACTGAATACTGCATGCAATTAAAATGCAATGTAGCATTTGTGTCTTTAAATAAATGTAAAAATAGAAATATTACACAAAAATGCTAGGCAATGGGAATTCTTCAGCCCCATTAGACTCTTATAGTATCACGTGTCCTATATGTGGTCCATCACTGACTGAAACACATTTTTTACTTTAAAGACAAAAAAGTAAAAATAACAATAAAAGAGTTTCAAAACAGGTTAATAGAAGAGTTAGAATAATTAATACACTGTTTATTGTTATCTTTGTAGTAGTTATTCAGAGTACAAGATATAGGCATGTTATCTTGTCCAAACAATATTAGCACATGCCTCTCTTTCCAATGAACTAAGAAAAAATGCTGTTTAACTTTCTGAACTATTTGTGTATAAATATATTTTTTTCTTTTTCTCTTTCTTCCTTTCCCCTTCCTTTCATCACAGTTTGTCTTTTCTTTTGAACAGTTTCTTCTCAGTTCACATTATGCACTGTACAATTTGGATCTTATTTACTCATTCAATTTCTCACACTGGTGAGACAATATGAACCACGTATGGGTCTGATTTATTTCACTTATGAGTATGCTCTCCAGTTGCATCCATTTATCTATAAGAGTCTCCAATTTATCCTTCTTTATGGCTGAGTAGTACTCCATTGCATAAGAAAACCCATATCTTTTAAATTATTTATCATTGATGGGCATTTAAGATGTTTCCAAATTTTAGCTATTACAAGTTGTGCTGCTATAAACATGGGTGCACATGTATCACTGTGGTATGATATTTTTAATCCTTCTGGGAAGATATCCAAAAGTGGAATAGCTGGGTCAAATGGGACCTCTAATCGTAGTTTTGTAAGGAGTTTCCACACTAATTTCCACAGTAGTTGCACCAGTCTACACTGTCATTAACAGTGAAGGGTTACTTTCTCCCCACAGCCCCACTAGAATTTGTTATCATTGATTTTTTGATGATAGCCATTCTTTCTGGGGTGAGATGAAATCTCAGTGTTGTTTGAATTTGCATCACTTAAATGAAACTGATGTTGAACATATTTTCATATATTTATTTGTCATTTGTATTTATTCATCTGAGAAGTGTGTACTCTTCTCAGATGCCTGTTTTTGAATTGGGACATTGAAATTGGTGTGAAATTTCTTTTTCTATTCTTTATATGTTCTAGATAGAAGTGTGTATCTGAGAGACAAATGGCTGTAATTTTTCTGACTCAGTGGGCTGTCTTTTCACTCTATTGGGTATTTATTTTGTTGTGCAAAAGCTTTTTAATAAGATGAGATTCCATTTGTTGATTCTTTGTAATATTTCCCTTGTTGTCTGGGTTTTGTTCATGAAGTCTGCCAAAACCTATGTCTATGAAATTTTTAGGGGCTGGGGATTTAGCTCAGCGGCAAAAGCGCCTACCTGGCAAGCACAAGGTCGTGAGTTCGGTTCCCGGTACCAGAGAAAAACCAAAAAAAAAAAAAAAAAAAAAAAGAAATTTTTACCGATACTCTTTTCCAGTAAAGTTAGTATTTCTACATTAATATTTGGATCTTTGATTCATTTTTACTTATTTTAGTGTAAGGTGATAGACATGGTTCTAATTTTTCTCTTCAGCATGTGGAAAGCCAGTTCTTCCAGTATCATTTATTAAAGAGGCTACATTTCTTCCAGTGAACATGTTTGACTCCTTTGTCAATGATAAGTGTGAGTGTGTTTGGGGTTATGTACGCATCTTGTATTCTGTTTCACTGATGCTTAGGCCTGTTTTTTCCAAATACCATGCTGATTTTATCATAGTAGCTTTGTAGTATAATTTCAAGTTAGGGATGGTGATGCCTCCTGACTTGCCTTTGTTATACAGAATTGCTTTTTCTTTTGTGGGTTTTTTCTAGTTCCAAATGAATTTTAGGAATTTTTTCTCTAGATCTGTGAGGTGTGTTAATGGTATTTTGATTGGGATTGCATTAAATCTCTGGAGTAGTTTTGGGAGTGGCCATTTTCATTATGTTGGCTGTTCCTATCCAAGAGCAAGGGATATCTTCCAATGTTCTGATATCCTCTTTGATATCCGTTTTTAGTGTACTATCATTTTCATAATAATGATCTTCTACATATTTTTTTAGATTGATTCCTAAATATTTCATTTTTAGAGGCTATTGTGAATGGTATGGTTTCCCTTCTCTCTCTCTCTCTCAATGTGTTTGTTCTTTCTGTATAGGAATGCTATTGATTTTTGAATGTTGACTTTGTATCCAGGTATACTACTGAATTTGTTTATTAATTCTAAGAGTATTTTGGTGGAACTTTTGGGGTCTTCCATGTAGAGTATCATGTCATCTACACATGACAATTTCATTTCTTCCTTTCTTATCCTTATTGCTTTTATTTCTTTCTCTTTTCTAAATGCTCAGGCTAATGTTTGCAGAACTATGTTGAGTTCGAGTGGTAATACTGTCATCCTTGTCTCCTGATTTTAAAGTGAAAGCTTTCAGTTTTTGTAAATTCAGTATGATGTTTTCTGTTCATTTGTAATGGATGGCTTTGATCAGCATGAGATAAAGACTATCTATTCAGATTTTTGGTAGGGTTTTTATCATGAATGAGTGCTGGACTTTGTCAAAAGGTTTTTCTGCATCTGCTGAAATGATCATGTGGTTATTTTGTTTGGCTCTGTTGATATGGTGTGTTACATTTATTGATTTGTGTATATTGAACCATCCCTGCATCCCTGAGATGAATCCCACTTGGTCATGATATATAATCTTGTTGATGATGTGCTGCATTTTGTTTGCTAGTATTTTATTGAGTATTTTCCATGTTCATTAGGGAAACTGGCCTTGTAGTTCTGTTATTTGCTTGGATCTTTATCTGGTTTTGGTATCAGTATAATACTTGCCTCCAGAAATAAGTTAAGGAGCATTCCTTCCCTTTCAATTTCATTGAAGAGTTTGAGGATTATTGGCATTAAATCTCTGAATTGCTTGTAGAATTCAGCTGTGAATCCATCAGGACCTGGGCTTTCCCTTGTTGATAAGTTTTTAATCATATTTATACTTTCATTAATTGATATTGGGTTATTCAGAATTTTATATCTTCTTGATTCAGCTTTGGTAATTCATATGTATCTAGGAATCTGTCCATTTCACCTTTATGTTTATTCTACTAGAGTAAAGATTTTCAAAGTAGGTATTGATGATCTTTTGAATTTCTATAGGATCTGTAGTGATTTCACCCTTTTCATTCCTTATTGCATGAATTTAAGTGTTTTCTTCCCTTTTTTGGTAAGGTTGGCTAGGTGTTTATCAACTTTATTTATTCTTTCAAAGAACAAACACACCAATTCATTAATTCTTTGTATATTTTTCTTCATCTCAAATGTATTAATTTCTGCCCTGATTTTATAATTTCCTCCCTTCTTTGGGCTTTGAGTTTAATTTTCTATTCTTTTTGTAGAAGTTTGAGATGCAGCATTAGGATATTTATTTGTTCTCGTTCTGTTTTCCTGATGTGTGAGTTCACCACTATAAATTTCCCTCTGAGGGCTCCTTTTGGTGCCTCCCACAGATTCCAGTGAGTTGTATGTATATTTTTGTTTGATTTAAGATATTGATCAATTTCTTCTTTAATTTCATCTGTGACCCATTTGTTGTGCAGGAGGCTGTTATTTAATATCCATGTGTTTATGGAGTTTTGTGGTTCCTTTTGTTATTAATTTCCAATTTCATTGCACTATGGTCAGATAATATGCATGAGATAATTTCACTTCCATTGCATTTACTTTACCATGTTTTATGGGCTAGTATGTGGTCTATTTTACAGAAGGTCCCGTGTGCAGCTGAGAAGAATGTGTATTCTGATGTTATAGGGTGGAACACTCTGTCAATATCTACTAAGTCCATTTGTTCACAAGTTTTGCTCAGTTCTGTTATTCTTTACTGATTTTTTTGTGTCTTTTACAAATCTCTTTGTGTCAGCGGGGTGTTAAGTTCCCCCACTGCAACAGTGTTATCAGTTATTTGTTTTTCATGTCTGTTAAGATTTGTACTTTGGTGGTCTTGTACATGGTGCATACATATTTATGATTGTTATCCCTTTGTCCTGAAGTTTTCCTCTAACAAGTATGTAGTGACCTTCTTTATCTCTTTTGATCATTCTTGGTTTGAAGTTCACATTTTGTGCCAACATAATAACTATATCCACATTTTTCTGTGTTCCTGTCGCATGGAGTGCTGTTTTCCATCCTTCAATTTTCAGTCTATGAATCTCCTTTTGAGTTAAATGTGTTTCTTGTATAGAAAAATTGTTGGATTTTGTTTCTTGATTCACTCTGCCATCTGCTTCCTTTGATTGGTGAATTGAGGCTGTTTACATTAATGATTATAACTGATATATATTGATTTATCTTTGTCTTGTTATTTTTCTGCTGTTGGTTCCCTATTTTTTCTCTTTGTTTAATTGCTTCCTCTGCTTGGTGGTTCCTTTCTATTGTTGTTCTTGAAATTGTGGTCATATTTCTCTCTTTCTACAATATTTTTTAGTAGTCTTTGTAGGGTTGGTCTAGTGCTCATGAATTTTTTCAGTTGTTCTTTGTCCTGGAAATATTTTATTTCTCCATTAACTTTGAAGGATAGCTTTTCAGAATACATCAATCTGGCTTAGAAGTTGTTTTGTTTTAGGACCTGAAACACTTCACTCCAACATCTTCGTGATTAAAGGTTTGTGTTGAGAAATCTGCCATGATTCTCATGGTTGTGCAGGAGGCTGTTATTTAATTTCCATATGTTTTTGGAGTTTGTGTGGGTTCTTTTTGTCATTAATTTCCAATTTCATTGCACTATGGTCAAATAATATGCATGGGATAATTTCAGTTCCTTTTCAGTTACTTACGCATGTTTCTTTTATGGGTGATCTATTTCTTTTCTCTAACAGCTTTTACTATGCTGTTCTTTTGCTGAATTTCTGGGTTCTTGATTATTATATGTCTTGGTATAGATTTATTTTGGTTATGGCTAACTGGTGTTCTATATGCCTCACTTACTGTATGTCACATTCTCTTTCCATGCTTGGGTAATTTTCTCATATTACTTCTTCAAATAGTCTTTTATGTTATTTTTGCTGCCTTCTACTGTTTCTTTGATATCTATTAGTCTTACCTTTCTATTTGTTTTTCACATGCAGCATCTTGCAGCTGTTGAATTGTTATTTCCTTGTTCCTTGTTATTTTTTAATGATCTTTCCCTTCATGTTCGTTAGCTGCCATGCTGTCTTCAAGGTCTGAAACTCAATCCTCAGCATCATTCAATTGGTTTTTCCAGCTTTTGATGGAAGTTTTAATTTTCTTGGTATCTCTTTGATTCTGTTTCATGCATTCTACCTCTTTCTTATATTGTTCATTCAAGGTTTCCACTAAGTTTTCTATCCTCCTCTATCTTTTTATCTATGTCTTCTTTAGATGTTTGGATCATTTCTTTCATTATTGCAGTCATTTCTTTTTTTACCTGAGTGATTATTTCTGTTCTGATTTCTTCTATGACCTGATGCAGTTGTTTCATTACTTGAGTTGCTATCATTACAGAAATTTCAGGTGTGTGACTTCCAAGTTCTCCTATGTCAGTGTCTTCTGAACTTGTTCTGGGTGCAATAGAGTTCCTTAATTACATCTTGCTCCTTTGTCTTGTCATTTTTGATGCAGCAGGCAAAGCACTGAGCCTCAACCTTCCTAGGCAGCTCATTCAAGGTTGCAAATGTCCCTGGGTTCCCTGGGGATCAGGCTTGCCCTGCAAAGGCAGCAGGAGTTGGATTACCGATTCTGAGACTCTTATGCATTCTGTGATGGTGGCAGGAGGTGGGGTGCCAGGAAAATTTCTCCTTTAATTTCCTCTGTGACCCATTGGTTGTTCAGAAGGGTGTTGTTTAATTTCCATGTGTTAATGTAGTTTTTTTGACTTCCTTTGTCGTTGATTGTCAGTTTCACTGCACTGTGGTCAGATAGTATGGATGGGATGATTTCAATTCCTCTATGTTTACTGAAACAGATTTTGTCAGCTAATACATATCTCTTTTGGGGACCATCTCATTTGCAGCTTAGAAGAATGTGTATTCTGATGTTTTGGGGTGGAACACTCTGTAGCTATCTACTAACTTCATTGTTCACAGGTTTGGTTTAATTCTAACACTTCTTTGTTTGTTGATTTTTTTCCAGTTTATTTATCTCTTTGTGAGCATGGGGTATTAAGATCTCCCACTACAATTATGTCAGTGTTTATTTGGTTTTTCATGTTTGGTAATATTTGTTTTATGTAGTTGAGTGAAGCAGTGTTTGTTGCATAAATATTTATGATTATTATCTTTTCCTCTTGGAGTTTTCCTTTAACAAGTATGTACTGATTTTCTTTGTCTCTTTTGATTAGTTTTGACTTAAAATTATCACTGTTTGCAAACTTTAGAATAGCTACCCCTGGATTTTTTCTGGATTCTTTTGGTATTGAAAATTGTTTTCCGTCCTTTGCCTTTTAGTCTATGAATTTCTTCTTTGGTTAAATGTGTTTTTTGAGTGCAGCATAGTACTAGATCCTCCTTCTTCATCCATTCTGCCAGTCTGTGTCTCTTGTTTGGAGAGTTGAGATCATTTACATTGATATGGACAACAGATATATATTGGCTTTTTTTTTCATGTTGTTTTCCTGTTGGGTCTTGGTCTTTCTCAACTGTTCAATTGCTTGCTATGGTTGGTGGTTTCCTTCTATTGGTGTTCATGTGTTTGTCGTCTTCATTATCTCTTTCAAATATATCCTTCAGAGCATTCTGTAGAGTTGGTTTGGTGGTCATAAATTTCCTCAGTTATTCCTTGTCATGGAAGTATCTCATTTCTTCATCAATTTTGGAAGATAGTTTTGTGAGGTACATCAATCTAGGGTGAAGATTCTTTTCCTTTAGGGCTTGACATACTTCACTCCTAGATGTCCTTATTTGAGTTTTTGTGTTGAGAAGTCTGCTGTGATTCTGCTTGGCCTTCTTTTGTAGGTGATATGTTTCTTTTCTTTAGCTGCTTTTAATATTTTATTCTTATACTGAATTTCTAGAATGGTGATTACTATATGCCTTGGTGTATATTTATTTTGGTCATGGCTATTTGTCCTTCAGTATGCTTCATTTATTTGCATGTCAAATTCTTTATACACGTTTTGGAAGTTTTCTGCCATTATTTCTGTAAATAGGTTTTTAGTGGCTTTTGTACTGTCTTCAGCTTTGCCATTGATTCCAGTCAATGTTATGTTGTTCTTCTTTGTTTCATTCTCTAGATGTTGGATTGTTTTTTCGTGGTCTCCAGGCCTTGGGTCCCCCCAGTGAAGGGAGGGAGGAACAAATCTCAGACTTCTCTTGACAGCCACATGTTCCCTGGTCAATCGAGGAAGGGAGGAATGTGACTCACATTCCTATCACTAGCCAAGCTGCCTGAGACAATGGATTGTGAAACATTCTTAAGCAGCTCATGACTACATGTTTAAATCCATAAAACGGATAGTTGCAATAGCCTCAAATATTTTGAAATTGAAAAAAAAATAGAAAAATTAACTCAAATAACTGATGCATCAGGGAAGAAATTACAAGTAAAATTAGAAAATAGGTCAAGTAGAAAAATAATTAAATTACAATATTTCATAGTATCTGGAGCACCTTTAAAAGTTTATTATAAAGAAGAAAGTTCAAATTAATAACCTAAATTTTCTCTATAAGAACTTTGAGGGGAACTGGGGGTATTTATTTCATAATATCTGGAACACCTTTAAAAGTTTATTATAAGGAAGGAAGTTAAAATTAATAACCTAAATTTTCTCTATAAGAACTTTGAGGGAGGCTGGGGGTATAACTCAGTGGCTTATGCACTTGCCTGGCAAGCCTGAGGTCATGAGTTCAATTCCTGGTAAAAAAAAAAAATTTAAAAAAGTATTTCTTTGGAAAAAGGCTGGGGATATAGCTCAGTGGCATAAGCACCTGCCTGTCAAGCACAAGGTCCTGAGTTCAATCCCTGCTGCCATAAAAAAAAAATTTTGAAGAGAAGCAACTGAAACAAAAGTAAATAAAAGCAAGGAAGTAATAGTTTAAACACTTCACAGAAATCAATGAAATAAAAGAAAAGCAACAGTAGAAGTCAAAAGTTCTTCCTTCAAGAAGACTTAAAATTTTATTAACAGAGTGATTGAGAACTTGAGAAAACAAAAATTATATATATACCTGAAATGATGTGGGATATTACTGAATAGCATACAATATTTAAAGGGCAGTAAGGAAGTACTCTTTAAAATCTAGAGCTTATAAATTCAATAACAGTTGATTTGGAAAAAGTTCTTCAGAAAACAGATTATCAAGATGACCCAAGATCAACTAGATACCTTCAATACACATATCTTTCAAGTGATAAAGAATGATTGCTATAAAACTTCTCTTAGAAAACTCTAGGCCTATATCTTTATTGGTTAAGTCAATAAATTGTATAATTAAGAGATTCCAATAATCAGACACAAACCATGCTAGAAAATAAAAGGTGAGTGACACATGATACATATTTCTATGAAGCCACAAAACCTCAATACCAACATCTAATGAAATATTACAGAAAATAACTATAACCTAATACACTTCTCATACACAAGTGGAAAATTCCTTATGGAAATATTTATGTAAAGCCAGTAATATATAGAAAGGAAATGACATCATGACCTAATGGTGTCTGTTTCAAGAATTCAAGGTTGATTTAACACCCTTCATTCAATCTGTGCAATTCACAGTAACAGAATAAAGGGGGAAAATGTGATAATTTTCATAGTTATAAAAGTGTAGTACTGGAATAAAGATAGAACAAAGATCAATGGAACAGAATAAGGGCTCTAGAAATAACCTCACACTTCCAAAATCAATTAATTTTTGGCACACGTGCCAAAGCAGTTCAATTGGGAGAAAGAAATCTTTAAAACAATTCATGTTGAAGTCATTGGATAGCTACACAGAAAAAACAATTTTCACCCCAACTTTACACCATATTAAGTATATAATTAAAAATGAATCATAGATATAAATATGATGTTCATATTGTCAGTTTTTATTAAAAACATCTTTGCAATATGAAGGCATACCATTTTTGTTTAATCATATTTTTAAAATTTGTGTATTTTATGATATTTGCCATCTTCATCTTATTTGTTTATATTTGCAATACAGAATAGCAGTATTTTTTGGGGGAGATAGCTACAAGGATGCAGCATATCTTGATTATTTTTGGTCCCTTTACCCACGTCCTCCCTTATTTTGTGGACAAAGCCCAGAAAAATATAAACAGAAGAAAAAAAATTATTGGTCTTTCTATAAAAGAAACACTCCTGTTATGTAAAAATACTACTAAGAAAAAATGAATATGCCAGCCAAATAATGGGAGAAAATATTCACAGAAATATATTAAGCATAGTGAAAAGCTAGAAAAGACTATGCTTCTCTCAACTCCACCATTTTCTATTATAGTTCGCACTTTTTTCTCTTTTTATCGTAATTCTTAATCATCTATTTGTCTGTTTGGTGTTACTTGAAGTCCCCATGAAGGCATGATCTATAACTAATTTCTAGGTCAGTGTACCCTGCAGGTGATCAATATTTATTGGAAAAATAATCAGTATTTATCCATGGATCAGTAAGGCTTAGAAGTATACATTTATTCAAAGAATGTGGGCTGGCATCACCCTAAGAGCCAACTCAGATGGGAGACTAAATCTTTATCTTTCACACCATATGCTTTATTTACATTAAAATTCTCCCTTTTCTGGAAACTTGAGACATCTTTGTTCCATATCTCTGACTAAGAAAGTAGAGTTTGATGTTTGTTATTCACCAGAAAACCCAGTCAGTCTTTAGGCTTACATTGTTCCTTGAGTTCTTCTTATGCTTATCCAGTATCTAACTGAAATTGTCCTAAACTTCAGGGTGAATCCTTTGGTTTGGAGTATGGCAAAGCCCAGCACTTTATCATGGTTTTAAAGTTATTTACAGGTATTGATGAGAGTATGAAAGTGTTCTAAACTCCAGGGGGAAACGCTTAAATGAACCACCCATTATCTTTGTGAAAAAAGCATTGACTTTGGTGCTTATTATATATGGGAGTCACCTTCATCATCTTACATCCTAAAATGCCAACAATGATAGTGATCACTGAGAACAACTTAGCAGTTGATTGTTTATATACCAGCCAGTGTTAAAATTTTGTGTTCAATTTCTCAAAATAAATTTCCATTTATTTGCACACAAGTAACAGAGGGCAGAGTTTTATACCCAAATTGGCACCTAATTAAATGCACCCAGTAAATGCTTGCATTTAGCCAGCTTTGCTAACCACCAGCTGGAAGAGGTGAACTGGGCAATTTGCAAAGCTGTGTTTACTTTGAATATATTTTAGAAATTCTATTTTAGTCCAATATATACTCAATAATTAAAAAAGTTAGATTAGACAAAGTGAAGATTACTATTAACAATGGTTGTCCCAGATTAACCAGCTTCAGCCATGGCTTCAACAGGCAAAGTTAGAAGGGATAACAGCATGTTGCAGGGTGTAAGGAGAGAGCCAATCTTTGCCTTTAAGCAAATAATTCAGTTGTGTGGTTCCATATCTGTTCCTGGTTCGGGTTACCCATCAGTGGATTATTCCCTAACTCACATTTCATTGCAATTGCTGGCTATGGTGGTGCATGCCTACAATCCCACCACTCACGAGGCTGACACAGGAGGATCACAGTGAGTTCCAGTCCAGCCTGGGCTACATAGTGAGTTCAAGACAAGCCTGAGGTACATAATGAGATCCTCTCTCAAAAAACGAAAAAGAACAAAAACAAAAACAAATAGGTATGTTTCTAGTACTCTATTTGTCAGGCACTAGACTGCCTCTACTCCATTTTACAATCACAAAGGATTTTTATATGAATTTCCTCATATACCCCCAACAGCTCCTCATCAAAGTAATCACCAGTGGCCTCTATTCAATAGATTAGGAAAATGCGGTCCTGTCTTAGTCACTTTCTCATTGGTGGCACAAAATACTTGACATCTACAACTTAAAGCGGGAGAGGTTTATTTAGGTTAAGGTTTTCAGTCCATGGTCAGCTGGCCCCAAGGCAGAAACAGCACGGTGGAAGTGCTTGTGTGAAGGACAGCTGCTCATCCTATGGCAACCAGGAATCAGAGAGCAAAGAGAGGATCCCTTCCAGGTCATGTCCCCAGTGACCAATCATTAATGAGACCCCATCTCCTAACAGTGCATTCACCCACTGAACTCATTGTGAGTGAATCCACTGATGAATATAGCACCCCTATGATCCAATCACCTTTCAAAAGCCCCACCTCTGAACATATGAGCCCCCTCTGGACATTCTGGATCTAAACCATAGCAAGTCCAGAAAAGGGCAAATGATACCACCCTACTAGTTTGTGCTAGAAAAGGTTCTGACTCCTCTCTGTATCACTTCTGGTACCAAATTGATTTTGTTCTTTCCCATAACAGATACAATAGTATTAACTAGACCATGTGTCATAAGAAGCTAGAGCAGTCAGCATGATGCAGGCTACTTCTTCTGAGGCCCAGAATTCAGACTCCTGTACTTCTTGAACCATTATTGAAGAGATGGACTTTCTATAAGAATTGCCTCAGAGAGCCTGCTAATTCCTCAGAGAGCCATATGGGTGACCACCAAATTGTCCCTGCACATATTACTACCTGTAGAAGCATTTCCAAGCCTCTGTTTCAAGAGTCTTCAGAGATGAAAGGATGGTGATGGTGAAACTGTGCTTCTCTGAGTAGATACCTTCCTTCCTCTTTGGGCTCCAGGGTACTGAACTTCTCAATGACTTTGGGCTTCTTAGTGGACAGAAAGGAACCCATAGGAGGTTTCTGACTGAGTGAGAGCTGAGGCTGATTTTCAGGGTCTTACTAATTCCTAAAGGTTTAGCTGAAGACTTGGCTTCTCTAGTTTCAGACAGAGTGATAGCATGCCACACTCACACATGTCAGTGATGCTGCAGTGTCAATATGTGCACTGGAATTCTGAATCTGAAATTAGTGTCTGGAGGCCAAGATTCACTGAATTAATTCTGTTCTTAGAGCGCTGCTAAAGACCCAGAGGAATCGGCCTGGGAGCCCGTAGCCAGGGCTTATTATAAGTAGAAGGCTTTTCTACAAAGGCAAGTGATGCTCCACAGCAAAAAGGGCCTGGGCTTTGCCAGCCAAGGGGTTTGGCTTAGATAAAGCTCATGTCTGCAACCTCCTATATGTGTGACCTTTAACAGGTGCCTAACTTCTCTCATTCTATTTCCTCATCCATAAAATAAGGACAATAATTATAACTGTTTCAAAGGACTATTTCAAGGTTGGGGCACGTAAAGCTCTTCACCTACTACTTGATACATGGTAAGCATTTAACAAATGGTGGTCAGGTTTCTATCATTCTTGTGACATATTAAAGTATTCTATAAAATCTTTCAACTCTAAAGTTCTACCATTCCAGAAATTAGGTGTTGATCTCCAGATCTGGATTGGGTGTAACACTTTCTGGGTTTACTTCTATCAAAGCACTTATTATACTGTGCCATAATCAGCAGTTCCCTTGCCCATATCCTCTACAAATCACGAGCTCTGTAAGAACAGGAACTAAGTTTTAGCTATGATTGTATCTATTGCCTAGCACACAGTTAGCATGTAGTAAATGTCTGATTTTTTTTTTTTTTTTTGGTTTTTCTCCGGTACCGGGAACCGAACTCCCAACCTTGCGCTTGCCAGGCAGGCGCTTTTGCCGTTCAGCTAAATCCCCAGCCCCAATGTTTGATTTTTTGGTTTGAGGAATTATTGGAGGATTGAACCCAAAGTACTGGGCTACTTCCCCAGGCCTTTTTATTTTAAGACAAAGTTTTGCTGGACTTTCTGGACAAAGTTTCAGCTGGGCTTTAACTTGTGATCCTCCTGGATCAGCCTCTCAACTACTTTGGGTGACAACCATGAGCACTATACCTTGCTAAATGTTTGAATATTTAAATTAATGTATCAATCAATGGATTGCCATAAACCTTTAGTGCCGATATTCCTTTTCTCGGTGCCTGCTTTGTGACACTAGCTCCTTTTTTCTCAAATATTCCTAGAGGGTGACTGAGTTAGGGTATAGATTTTGGACAGAAGATTACAATATTTGCTCCAATTCATTCAATCAGTATTCATTAAGTACTCTTGAGAAAGTCAGTCTCATGTGTGCAGTCTTTTGACATGTGCTCTGGGGCACAACAATGAGCCTTGGACCTTTACAGTTTTTACCAAGAGATAAAGTACCCTCATAGCCTGTGCTAGGCTTGCTGCTTTGTGTGACAATGTATTTCCCCCTCAGACTAAATGTGTTCTTCTTTGCTGTGTGCAGCATATGACAGCTGACCAGCAACAATTTTCTTGTTTTTTGTTTTTTTTTTCTGGTACCGGGAATCGAACTCACGACCTTGTGCTTGCCAGGCAGGTGCTGTGCCGCTGAGCTAAATCCCCAGCCCCCACAATACTTTCTTTATGCTCTTGATGGGAAGGGAACAGGATCTTTTGCTTGTAGCATGAGAGGGATAGATGCAGAGCATTTCCCTATGCTGACTGCCCACCCCCAATTGACACTGATTGCTCTCTTCTCTATTTGAGTAAAACAAATTTTCCACCTAGTGTCTGTGTGAGCTGTATCTTTTTCAGTGACCCTAAACCATGGAGTAGAGTTGAAATCTTGGGTCGGCTGCTGCTCTTGGTTTCAGACATCATTATTTGCTATCCTTCATGCAGTGAGACACCTCCCTTTGGGGTAGCAACGGGTGTTGCTTGCTCAACAGCCCTGCAACCACCAAGTATTTTCAAGGCATCATATAACTGAGGTATTGTGTAGGCATAAAAGTAATTTAGTGTTGATATGGCCACTTCAAGAGGCTCACAATTTATTGGGTACTACAAGTGCACACAAATAATACTGATCCTTTGCTAAATACCTATTCTGTACAGGGATTGTCAGAGATCACAGCTGGTGGAGCTGGGCTCCATCTAAATTTAAGCTTCTCATTCCATTAAGCAGAGAGTCACAGGTCTTAGTTTCTCTAAGAGTCCTGGTTTACTCTTGTTGTTCCAGTAAAATTATTACTAATACCCCTTTTCACTGTCAGAAGTGTCTCAATTTGAGCAATAAATTATACAGAGCGTGTAATGAAGGTAAATGGGCTCACAAATATGCTGTAACAGGAGTAGAACCAAGTGCTGTGGGAATTCTATATAAAAATCAATTAGGCCTCCCTCAGGATAGGTTAAGGAAAATGGTCGCAGAGTAGGTAGATCTGAGGAAAACCAAAGAGGATTTTCAAAGCTAGGATCCATGTAGTCTGATTAAAAAAAAAAATGAGATCTACATTAAAATATAGAAAAATGTGTGAGTAAAAAATGGGACATAACACTTACTTCTCACTTAAAATGTGTTAAGCACTTGGTAAAGAATTCACCCATATGACCTCATTGAACTTTCACAAAACTATCAGTAGTGGCTGTAAACCGTTAATCCCTTTCAACAGGGAAGAAATGAAAGCCAAGAGGGATTAAGTGACTTGTCCAGGGTCACATAGATAGGGAGGCATGGAGTTGGGTTTCAGACAAAGGTGGATCCTCCAGAGTTAACATTCTTAAATCTTTCACTACACTGTTTCCAGAAATTTCTATAATCTGGAATCAGAATTGTTGCCCATGGAAATTTTACTTTCATTTGGTCATGGTAATGATGCTAAAGACTACCATTTGTTGAACTTCTATGATATGTGATGTACGTGGCAATTCATATAATTCAGGTTTAATCTTTATAACAGCCCTGCTACAAAGGTCCTCTCCATTTTAGAGATAAGAAATGTAGAATTCATTGAAATTAGGCTCTGTTATAGCTTATATTTATTTGTCCCCCGAAAGCCTCATGATCTCATAGGTGGGGCTTTTGGGAGGTGGTTGGATCTAAGGTGTGTGAACATGGATTAAGGGTGTGTCATAACTAAAGTAGTCCACGGATTGATTTAGCATAGTTCTGGGTGTGGATAATGAGAAAGCCCACTCTGGGTGTGGGTGGGACCAGCCAACATGTTTGTACCTTGGATGGAATAAAAGGCAAAAGGAGGGTCAATGTGGTTGCTTGCTGCTTGCTGCTGCCTGACTGTCCTGTTATCATCTGTTTCCTTCTGCTGTGCCCCCTGCCATGTGCCCTGCCTTGGAGCCAGCTGATTATAGACTGACACCTCTACAAACAGCGAGCCAAAATGAGTCCTTTCTCCTTTAACTTGTGGGTGTCTAGTATTTTGCCCCAGCAATGAGAAAAATACCTAAGACAGGCATTATCTCTCACTTTTTAGCACGTAATGATCACATTCATCATGGGGAAATTGTACCTGTACTTAACATTTTAATTTTTTTTACCCCACTCCCCTCCCCTCCCTCTAGCCCTTCTTCCCTTTCCCTTCTAAAAAAGCTCTATCTCCATTTTTTCCTTCAACTCATTTTTTCCTTTAAATCGTTCCCCCCTTTCTTGCTCGCATTCCCATTTGAAAAACTTCTCCCTACTTCCTAATATCTATCCTCTATCTCACTCCTTATTTATACTCTGAGTTTCTCTTATTTGTAAACATCATGTCTGAGCATAAGGGATATATGGCACTGGATTTCATTAGACACTTCCTGAGGTGTACGAAAGGCAAAAGCTCTCGCTCTTTTTAATCACTAGGCCTCTGAGGAACAACACAAAAGATGAACTGTCATCTCTCAGCGTTCTCAGTCACCAGCCATGTCACCTTAGGCAAATACATTCCTCTAGCTGAGTTTCTTTGTTTATTTGCATGGTGGAAATAACTCCTATGTCACACATTTGCCATGAAAATTAAATGAGAAAGTAATGCAGATTGTGTAGTCCAGTATCTGTCGATTCATGACCCATACTTTTTCTTACCTATAATTATAGATCTTGCCTTTCTTTGGACAGTTGGTAGGTTTCAGTTTCATCTTCACAGTTGTCATGGCTGAAAGTTAGATTGACTCTTTTCAGCTTAGGAGTATGTAATTTTTTCATTAGAATTTGGATATATTGGGAAACCAAGGTGGAGTAATTTTGTGCTACACATTTTTCCTTCTGGAACAAAATGATGCATTCTGCTCTCTGGGTGTTGACATGAAAATTGGAACTTCTCAAAGAAGTGGTACATCACAGAGAATTAAAATATTTGACCTTTTTTCTTACTTTATATTTGAATAATATGTACCGTTTAGGGAAAAATCAAAAGTTACTGAAGGTTAAACAGTGAAGAATAAATTGTCCTTTTCTGCCACCCCTAGCCTCCAAGACACCCTTCTTAGAAGTAACCACTGCAATTATGTCGGGGATATTTCAAAAGATATTTTGCTCATACACAAGAATGCTTGCATATTTTTATCTCACTGCTGCTTTTCACTTATGTGATTGCATATTCTACAAGCGGTTCTGAACCTTGATATTATCAGCGAACAATGTGTCTTGGCAAACTTTACATTTCATTATGAATAACTTTTTCTCATTATTTTTAATGGCTGCATGGTGTTCAAATATGTGAATATCCCGTAATTTGTGGAAATAATCTCAAAGTTGTTTGTAGTCTTTTTACATTAAAAATAATTTTGAAGGCATCATCCTCACATACATATGATTGCTCACATGCACAGAGAGTTATAGGACAAATATCTATTACTGAAATCACTGAATCGCATCTACATACATTTACAATGTTGATAAATGTTGCCAAATTATTCTTCAAAGAGGCTTCCTGGTTTAATTACCACTAACAATGAACAAGTTTCTCTTCATATCCTAAACTGACACACTGTAGTTGTATCATTTTCATAGTTGGAAAATGTTCATTTGTTTTAGTTTAATTTTGTATCTCTTCTGCTATGAGTGAATTGATCATATTTCCATATATTTAAAAGTAATTTGCATTTATCTTTCTATATATGTGTACTTCACCATCTATCTTAGATATTTATTCAATCTGTTTTTCATGTGTGTCAAACCTTTATATATTGAGTATGTAGCTTCTTTCTGTATATGTTGAAAGTATCTTGCCTGCCATATATTTTTGGCTGTTCATGATATTTATGGTGTTTTGGTACTTAAAAAATCCTTAAATTTTGTTAGTGTGTCTTACTATTGACTGTGGAGATATATGAGAGTGAAAATGAGCGTACAAAAATACAAAAATAAGTTTTCCCTATTTTCTTTTGTTATCTTTATGGCATTATTCAAATTTTTTTATCATTTTATCTGTTATTATTTAGTTTGATATAGAAAATAAGGAAGGTATCCAAACATGTTTTTTCCAAAATCTAGCTAGTTGGCCCAGTAACGTTGATCAATTAATTCATTCCTCCTGTTTACTTGAGATGCCTCCTTCATAATGAATCTATTTATTAATATGTTTTGGGCTTGTTTTTAGGCTTTCTGTTCTGTTTCAGTGATTTGTCTCTTCCTATACTAGTATCACACTATGGTAATTATACAAACTATGATATTTTAATAGGTGTTATTGAAATTACCCTCTTACAGCTCTTCCTTGGGTTTGTTACCATTAATATTTCTGTTTGAACTGTAGAATGCATGTGGCTAATTCAAAATAAAACACCATCATGTTTTATTTACATTGTTGACATTTATAAGCATGTGTGATACAGTTATTTTAGCAAGAATAATTTCCGTTGCTATTTTAAATTATTTTTTCTCTGATTATATTTTCTAACTGGCAGTTTGTTTTATATAGGAGAGTTGAAGTTATCTTTTATTCTTTTTTAGGACAGGGTCATACTGTGTAATCCAGGCTGGTCTTGAACTCACTATGTGGCCCAGGTTGGCCTTGAACTCACAGCAATCCTTCTGCTTCAGCCTCCTAAGAGCTAGTATTACAACTGTGCACCACCACGCCTGGCTTTTTTAAAAACTGTTTTGAATGTTATTTTTGTTAAATCATTTCCTGGGAAGCTATAAATATATGATGAGGGAACACATATATTGAATATATATGATGTATTCTCTGGTTTCGGTTTGAAAACATCTACACATAAACACCCACAAAAATATATTGGTAGGAATTCAAGTGTCAACCGGATTATCTCTAAATGGTGGATGATAATTACAAATGATGTTTATTTTGTTTTATGTACTATCTAGTATTACTCACATTCCTTGCACCAAATATGTATTACTATCATATAAAGGAGAACAAATATTTTGAAAAGGGAATTGAATTGACAGTATGTGAAAACAATGGAAAATTTGGTGTATAGTTGCTCATAAAGGGAGGAAGGAAATGGAATGATCAGCTATAAAATCAGAGTAGACTAACTGCACTACTAATCCTCCCCAAAGTCTCAGTGGCTGAATAATAGCCTGAGTTTATTCTCATTTTACAGTCCAATGTAATTAATTGTAAAGGGTTTGGAGAACTGTTGCATGAAGTAGGTTTTAGGGCATCACCTAGAAGGATGCTATCACTTACACTCAGTGTCTAATGACCGTCACTCAGTCACATGACCATGTCTAGCTGCAAAGGGACTGGGAATTATAATCTAGCTGCATACTGTGAAGAAGAAAGTATGGATGCTGGTGAGTGCTTAGTCTATAATGAGTCTCAGGGGCGCTGCTCACCGCACTAGTGTCTTTACATCTTTTTCCAGGGCGGTTATTTGGCTTTGTAAGTCTTCTTCTTAGGGAGCTTTCTTGAAGTTTGTAGTTGTATCCAGATTGTCCATTAACGTTCAAGAATATATGTCCATTACCACCTCATGATTCCCACACAAATATCTTGGCAGCTTGTTCTGTCTGTCTAGTCTTGTGAATTGAGTCAGTAGCAAACTTTGGTTAAATCCTCAGACACTGGCTTTCTATATTATATCTGCTCTGGTTTGGTACCTTCAACCACTTGCCTCAGTATGATATTAATTTTTGTTGGATGCTGCTTTCTCTATATACAAGGCTGTGATAGTAAACTATTGTATCAGTTTGAGTAAGAAGCATCCAGCTGATTGGCTTAGCATGGTTCTGAGTGTTACTGAATGATGAACTTATTTGAAGAGGGAAAACCCACTACGGGTGTAGGGGGCACCAACCACTAGGCTTGTAGCCTAGATAAAATAAAAAGTTAAAGAAGAAGAAGGCTCATTTTCTGTTTCTTTGGAGGAGCTCCAGTCTTTGCCATTGCCTTGGACACCCATCTCCTGGATTCCACCAAAAAGCCTTCAGCCTGGCCAGAGCACAGACAATTCAGTGTTCTGATACAGACTTGAGTGGGACTCTGCAGTGAGCTTTGATCCAGATTTTGGTTGGGAGTGACGTAGAGAAGCAAAATTGTAAAGCAGCATTACGGCCCTTTTTGGGGACATCTTGCAGGACAGTGGTGAAGAGAAATATTCACAGTAGGCAGAAATATTTACAGTTGGGCAGTGCACCTGGTCATGCATTTTGCCTGGAAGAAAAAGTTGCCACATGTCTGACTGTATACTGATGTAGTCAATGGTCTGGGCAGATGGTCAGGGACTTGGAGGGAAAAGACTCAAAAACTGGTGACAAAGATATTTGTGGATGAGATATATGGGTGGACCTCTCCAAATGGACGAAGGATGTAAAGGTATTGCATCCCCTGTGAACACTCACCAAAAAGTGACATCAGTAGAAGAGAACAATGAAGAGTATAGGACAGCCCCTTCTGTAGATATTAGTCGGTCTTCTGCTTCAACCATCCCTGTCATTGCCCAACGGGCTCATGAACAAAGTAGCCAAGGTAGCAGGGCTGGAGATTATGCATGGGTTCAGCAACATGAACTGCTACTCACCAAGGCTGATCTTACTACAGCCACTGCTGAATGCCCAATATGCCAGCAACAGACAATAATTCTGAATCCCAGATATGACACCTTTCTCCAGGGTGATCAGCCTAAAACCTGGTGGCAGGTTGACTGTATTGGACCACTTCCATTATGTAAAGAACAGCATTTTATCCTTACTGGCATAAACACTTATGCTGGGTATGGATTTGTCTTCCTTTTATGTAGTGCTTCTGCTAAATTTAGAAGACGCAGTTGCTGTGCCAGCTAGGTAGCAATACCTTATATAGCTGGACCAAGATGCTTAAAAAGGTTATATGTGCTTTGAAACAGTATTCTCTATATGACATTGTCTCTGTAATAGCTAGAATTCATAGGTCCAGGAATCAAGGCATGGAAGCAAGAATGGTACCACTCACCATTATACCTAGTGCTTTTTGTGTCCTATTCCCATGAAGTTATGTTCTGCTAGCCTAGAAATCTTAGTTCCAGAGGGTGGGAGGCTTATACTAGGCAGCAAAATTATAATTCCATTGAACTGAAAGCTAAGACTTCCCACATGGTCATGTTGGGCCCCTCATGCCTCTGAGTAAACAAGTTTAAAAGGGAGCTTGGGGTTGGCAAAGATAATTGATCCAGTGTATTAAGGGAAAATTGTACTGTTACTCTACAATGGAGGAAAAGAAAAATATACTTGGAGTATAGGAGATCCCTCAGGAGACCTGCTGATATCACCATGCCATTATGAAGGTCAATGGGAAACTACAATAAACCAATCCAGGAAGGATGAAAAATAGCCTAGAACCTTCAGGAAGGAAGGTATCGGTCACCCTATCAGGGCAAGGAGAAAAGAACAAAACCTTCTCAGGTGCTTGATGAAGGCCAAGGGAGTATAGAATGAGTAGTAGAAGAAAGTAATTATAAATACCAGTTACAACCCTGTGACCCACTACAGAAATGAGTACTGTAACTGGCATTGTTCTTTTCTATTCAGTTAGTATGCTTCTTTTGTAACATAATGTTGATAGATTTAATGTTGGTCCTTAAGTACTGTTAAATGTATGTTATAATAATTAAGTTATGAGCTATTAGAAATAAGCATTACCCAAGGAAAACTTGCCTTTTATTCTGGGGAAACAATTACACAGTGCATTTCCACTGGTGTGCAGGAGAGATGTACCATATTAGGCATAATTATGAACTTGTCTTTGTATGTGGACACTAAGTATGGTTTTAGGAATTATGTCAGGATGTCGAGTTGAAAGGGAGTGGATCATGATAGTTAATTGTGTCAATTTGAGTAAGAATAGCTCAGCTGATTGGCTTAACATAGTTCTGGGTGAGACCAAATGACGGATTTACTGAAGAGAAAAGACCCACCCTGGATGTGGGTGGCACCAAACAATAGGCTTGTAGCCAGAATGGAATAAAAATGGGAAAGAAAAAGGAAGGAAGGCTCATTCTGTTTCTCTACAGGTTCTCCAGCTTTTGCCATTCTCTTGGATGTCCACCTCTTGGCTTCTAGAGCAGATTCTTTAACCTTCCAACACAGATCCTTTGGCTTCCTATCATGGACTTGCATAAGAGTCTACTGCGGGATCCAGGCCTTTGACTGTTTGACTGGATCTTTGGGATCTCCAGCATGCACACAACCCTTTTGCACTCTTCCACACCTGACTATGCAGGTGGCCATTGTAAACCTACTTTGCAAATCCATATCTCTTATATTAAATCTGTGTCTCTAGTGAGCACTGATCAATGCAAAATTTTTGGTGAATTGTCTACATTTCCTCAAATATGCAAATTAAATCCATCTCCTGCTTCCTGATGTGACCCTGGGTTGTGAGGTTGGCATCTGAAAAGGACTCTAAGCTATCTTACTAGCACTGATTACATTATGGAGAAGAAGGGAAAAATTGTAACTGCCCAGATTTTTGGAGAGTGATAAATGAGCTACTTAGAGTCCAGTTTATGCTGTCTCTTGCCCACTATCCTTTAGTACCTTGAGTTTACATTTAAAGAAAACTGATGGATGTGTACAGTGCAGCCTGCCACAGCTTATCTGGAAAGGACCACTGATAAGAGATCTTGAGTCTATCTGGCACAGTACTGAAACAACTCACATCATCACCGCTGCATAAAATGCCAAAAAGAAAAATATGGGGAGAAATACACTGTGTTTATAGAGTATACTTGTACACCTTTAATAATTATCCTAGGGAACTTGGTTCTGATTCTGTTAGCTCTATGCTCAAACTGAAAGACACTCTTTTTTTAATACGGGCATCACAGCACAACTTCTTTTTCATCCAGGACAAAGTTTGTGATTTGTTTTAAATGTGCTCTTTATTTAAGCATTTTTTTTCCTCTGCTCATATTTTGCTATCCAGTGAGCTCCCAGGCAAACAATAAACCTGGAGCCTATGATCAACTTTGAGTATTGAAGCCCAGAGCTACTTTTAAAAATAGCATTTATTTCAGATTATAAAAGCACTGCATATCTTCCAATCCCTATTGTTTTTAAAATTTTTATTCTCTTTTATAAAAAGGTACTGCATAGTAATTACATACTTTTCAGTCCATACTAAGAGCTAGTACTGGGCTCTGACACTGACTGATCTTCACTACTTTCTGAGTTAAATATTATTTCCATTCAACAAAGATGGAACAAAGAGCCAAAGAATTTCATTTCATGTTCAAGGACACAGAGCTACAAAGTGACAGTACTAGAGTTAGAACCTGAATCTCCTGACTCTGGAGCCTGCACATTTTACTGGCACCAAATTCGGCCTCCATATATGACCATTAGAGAAAATTTGAAGAAGATAACTTATAGTGAAGAGAACAAGAAAAATGATATAAAATTATTTAGCCTACAGGTATACATTGAATTCGGTACGTTTTGTTCAAGTCTTTGTGCCTGATAGATAGATAGTTTTTGTAATGAACATGTTTTATTCATGGCTTGGTACACTGCTTTTAACATTTAACCTCTTATCGTGAGCAAATTTCAAGTAATTTAATTTTGTTGAAAACATTTTCAATGTAGCATGTCACTCAACTCTATCATTATTCATTTAACCAGTCTTTTATTACTGGTTATTTTTCTGCTTTCATTTTTTTCTTATTACAAAAACTAATTGCTAATAATTCTATGAATTTATTAGGTATATTTTGCTTAATATTGAAACAGTAATAGGATTACTTTTTTATACATGTGTAGGACCTTTAGCACACATTTTTCTAATATAACATGCTTTGATATTATGTATTTTAATCAACCATAATTGACATTAATATACCTCATAATTGATTTTATTCAATTCTAATCAATACCAGACACAACTTTTTAATATAGCCATTTAAAAAAAAGTAGATTTGGGAATGCAAGTGCCACAACTCCAGGCAACCACCCATGGCACAAATGTCCACCAATTCCAAGCTGGTTCTGTGTTTTGCTTTTCCTTGACACAGGGCAGTAGAAGCATGGAGTAACTGACTGACCTGGTCCTGGATGAGGATAATGCCCATGGAGAGAAAATAAGGATTCAGGGCCAGCAGACTCAGGGAGAAAGTATGGACCTGACCAGAAGCTTCAGGGATTCCAGCATTACTCTCCCAAAGTGACTGGGTGAGGACAGACAACTGTGGGAGACCACTACTGAGAAGGTGCTGGGTACACATAGACCCCTGATAAGTTTAAGGTCAGATTGGGAATTACACAGGCCCTGCACTCCAGAGGAAGAAACCAGGACTGGTGAATGTTGATATTAAGTACAGCAGTCTGTACCCCTGCCATATAGCCTATATCCAGAAGAGATAAGAAGGCTAATTATTTTTCCTATCAACCAACTTGAACAAGAACATGCCTAGACTTGGACAATTACCACAGTCAGAAGTGAACAGACAGAGGTGTCTCTGATGAAGAGAGGGCACTTCACAAACCCACAGCCCAAAATCCAGGTAGAGAAATAAATACAGATCTCTTTTCCAAGGGTAAGAGTGACACATTATTGGTTCTTAGGGTTTGTCCATTGTTATGTTTTGTGTCTGGATGTCCCCTCAAAGCCTCATGCAGTCATGCGGTGGGTTTCTAGAATTTATGATTGATTCATGAGTGTGAATGCTACACCTGCCCAGGGGTGGGTAGTTTGTATATAATGTAATGGAGGGAAAGAGGCTTGCTCTCTGACAATGCCCTCCCACTTGTGCTGTTGTTGCTATTGTTGTGTTCTGCCACCATGAACTTTTGCTCTCTGCCATGCATCACTCTGCCTTGGAGCCAGCCCAGTATAGACTGAAATCTCCACAAATTGTGAGCTAAATGAACCTTTCCTACCTTAATTCTGGGAGTCAGGTGTTTGTTTCAGCAATGAGAGAAAAGTAACCAAGGCATCCATATATAGTTTATATTTGATGCTATTATTATTGCTAATTTTATTATTATAATCAAGGTGACATAGTTGCTGTTATTAATTGGTTTTCTCAGGATACCAATATCTGGATTTTCTTGGTATCATTAAGAATATTACAACCTAACCCAGAGAATTGGACACTGGCCCAAATATGCTGCAACCTCTCCTCCCAAATAAGTAGAAGTGGTAAGATTCTGGGACAGAGGCAATGACCAATTGTTAGGCATGCCCTGGAGGAATCACTGAAAAGTAGACATTAACTAAAGAGGTCTCCATACTAGTAATAAATCTTTCCACTATAAACAACCTGCAAGCGTCAGCACATCAAAAAAAACCCCACAAACAAATAAAAAATAGAAACATGGAAAGACCAGGCAACAAAAGCATCCAGAAACTCTCAACTCCCCCAGATCCCATGGGCATCAAAGAAATTGAAATCAAAAGTCAAACAACCAAATTACTTTAAAAAATAACAAAAGAGAAAACAAAACTGATCAATAAGGTGCTTGGCAAGCTCTCAGAAGATATAACTAAATAGATAATAGTCCCAATAAACTAAACAATCAGCAAGTCTATAGAGCACACTAATAAAAAGCTAGCTAAGCAGAATGAGAGTTAACATGAATTTCCAACACAGGAAATAATGACAGTCCATAAAAATGTATCAAACAGAAATGCAGGAGATTAAAAATTCTGTGAAATATATAGGCAGCAGAAGTGCCCAATGTGAAGACAGAGTGTCAGAGCTAGACTGAGCTGTTGTTGGTGACTAAAGATACCATAAAAACAAACAAAAAATGAGAAGTGGATCAAATATCTGCTAGAGGACATAAAGAAGACTAAACTAAGATGAATTGGAATTAAATTACTAAAACAGAAAGTGGCATAAAAAATTGTTTGCTGAAATAATAGTAGAAAACTTTTCCAATAAGAGAAAAGAGCTGAGGTAAATAGAACTGCAAATAGCTGTGGTTAGAAAAGAACCTCTCCATGACCCATTGTAGTCAAAATCCCAAAAGTCCAATATAAGAACAGAATTTTTAAAGCTCTTAGACAAAAACAATGAATCATAAATAAAAGTTAATCCATTAGGACTATAGTAAACTTCTTTATTTTATTTTTATTTTTTGTCTTTTTGAGACAGAGTCTCAGTTCAGGCTGGCCTTGAGCTCACTTTGTAGACCAGGCTGGCCTCAAACCCACAAGAATCTTCCTGCTTCAGCCTCCTGAGTGCTGGGATTGCAGGGGTGCATCACCACGCTTGGCTACATTAAACTTCTTAACACAAAAATCAAAGCCCAAGATATCTTGTAGTGATTTGTTTTAAATCCAAAAAGAAGACAATTTTTAACTCAGACTGATATATCCTGCAAAGTTATCTTTCAAAACTGATGGAATAATAAGATATTTCTATGGTGAAGATCACCTAAAACATTTATGGTCAAAAAACCAGCACGCCAAAAATTTTTCTAGGTATCCTAGAGAGAGAAAATAAAGGTAACAACGACAAATGATCTAATAGAATTAATACACTAAGTAATGTGAGAAGTTAAGGGAAGGAATGGGAATTAGGAATAGGAAAACAGTGCAATAACAAGAATAAGAATTAAATACCTGTCAGTGATAACTCTCAATGTGAATGATCTCAATTCTCCAATCAAAAAGCATATTGGGAGAATGGATGAAGAAACAAAATCCAGTAGTATTTTGTATACAAGAAACACACTTGATGCCCCCTAAAAGTTCATGGACTAAAACTCGAGGGATGGAAAACGATATTCCATGCAATGGGGAAATCCCCCACACACAAAAAGCAGGAGTCGCTATCCTATTTTCAGACAAAGTGGACATGAAGCCAAAATTGATCAGAAAAGGCAAAGAAGATCACTATATATTAGATAAAGGGATGATTCAGTTGGAATAGATGGCAAGTACTAACATATTGCCCTGAACAGCAGCAAATCCATTTAAAAAAAAATTACTACTGGACATGGACATAAAAGATTACATAAACTTCACCACGATTATAGTGAGGGACTTTAATACCTCACTGTTACAAATACATTGATTAATTAGACAAAAATTGGCAAAGAAATATCAGAGTTGAACAAAACCTTTAAACAAAGGGAATTAATAAGTATCTAAGGAGTGTTAACCCAACAACAGAATACACATTTTTCTCAGCAGTACATGAAACTTTCTGGAAAATAAATCACATAATATCCAAAATAAAGAATGCATAAGTAAATGCAAAAGGATTAAAATTATACCATGCATATTATCAGATCATACCACAATGAAACTAGAGATCAATGGCAAAAGAAAACACAGAGATTATGCAAATATATAGAAATTAAACAATGCGTACTTAAATAATCAAACGGTTATAAAAAATTAAGAAAGATTATCAGAAACTTCCTAGAATTAAATAATAATGTCATTGCAACATAACAGAACTTATGAGACACAATGAAAGCAGTCTCCAAAAGGAAATTTATACCTTTGAATACTCACACTGTAAAAACAGTACAATCCCAAATAAACAATCTGAGGATTTACCTCCAAGACCTTAGGAAAAAAGGAATATTCCACACTCTAAACTACTACTGGGCAAGAAATTTTAAAGATCAGAGCAAAAATCAGTGAAATTGAGACTAAAAAATATACAAAGAATCAATGAATCAAAGAGCTTGTTCTTCAAAAGAATAAGCAAAACAGACAAACTTTTAGCCAGTCTTACAAAAAAAAGGAAGGAAAAGACTGAAATCAGCGCAATTTGAAATGAAAAAGGTAAATTTGCAGAGGACACTGCCCAAATTCAGATGATTATTAGCAACTACATTGCAATCCTATGTGATAATAAACTGGAGAACTCAAAAGTAATGGATAGGTTCCTAGATACATATAAATTACCAAAACTGACCCAAGAAGATGTAAAAAGCTCTGAAAATTCAATAACAGGCAATGGAATAAAAGAAGTTATAAAAAAACTTCCCATCTAAGAAAACCCATGTCCAGATGAGTTTACTACTGAATTCTACAAAACTTCAAGGGAAAACTTATACCAGTACTCCTCAGTCTCTTAAGTGAAAATGAAAGAGAGTACTCCCAAAATTCATTTCTGGAATGCTAACATTATCCCTATTCTAAAACCAGAAAAGGAGTCAATCAAAAAAAGAGAACTGAAGGTCAGTCTCTTTAATAAATATAGATGCAAAAATCTTCAACAAGATACTGGCAAAAAGAATGGAACAAATCATCGGAAAAATCATACAGTGTGACTAAGGTTCATCCCAGGGATGCAAGGGTAGTTCAACATACCCAATCAATAAATGCAATACATCATATATAGAGAAGCAAGGAAAAAAATAACATGATAATCTCAGTAGATGCAAAAAAAGCATTTGACAAAATCCAACAATCATTCAAGATAAAAACCTTAAAGAAAACTAGGTATAGAAAGCTCTTAACCTACTAAAGCCATTTATGACAAATCTATTGCCAACATCATATGAAATGGGGAAATTCTGAAACCTTTCTCCTTAAATCAGGAACAAGACAAGAATATGCACTATCATCACTGTTTTTCAATGTAGTACTTGAAACATTAGCAGGAACAATTAGGCAATAAAAACAGGTAGCTTTAGGACAGAAAGAAGTCAATATATTATTTTCAGATGAGCAGATTCTCTACAGAGAAGATCCCCCAAATCCACCAAAAACTCATAAAGTTAATAAATAGCAATGTATAGTGATATAAAATCAACACACAAAAATCAATAGCATTACTGTACACTAATAATGAACTCACTAAGAAACAAAATTAAGAAAAAGTACCATTCATAATAGCACTCAGAAAAATTAAATACTTAGGAGTTAGCCTAAGAAAGTGGAAAACCTATGCGATGAAAGCTACAGTACTCTGAAAATGAATATCAAAGAAGATAATCAAAAATGAAAAACACCCCTAGTTCCTGGATTGGCAGAACAAATATTGTCAAAATGGTCCTACTTTCTAAATTGATACACAGATTTACCACAAACATTGAATGCAAAGAAACCCAGAATAGCAAAAGTAATCCTGGGTAATAAGAATAAAGTGAGCCAGGAGTGGTGGTGCATGCCTGTAATCCCAGCACTCACCAGGCTGGGGTGGGATGATCACCGTGATACTGAGGCCAGCCTATGTTACCTAGTGAATTCAAGGCAGGCTGATCTGCATAGTGAGTCCCTATCTCAAAATAACCAAAAGCAAAAAAGAGTAGAGTAGCAGGCATCACAGTCCCCTATTTGAAGTTATATTACAAATCTATTGTGATAAGAACAACATGGTGTTGGCACAAAAAGAGACAAAACAATCAATTGCAACAAAATAGAGGGTGTAAAGACAACCCTGAGCACATTCAACTATTTGGTCTTTGACAAAGTAGCCGAAACCTTACACTAGAGGAAAGGTAGCCTTTTTAATAAATAGTGCTGGGAAAATTGGCTATCCATAGGCGGAAGACTAAATATAGACCCACATCTCTTCCCATGTACTATAAATTAACTAAACTAAACTAAACTAAACAGAAACAATCTCCAGGAAGATAAAATAGGTAAAATTCTTGATGTCATAGGCGTAGACAAGAATACTGAACAGAACTCAGGTTGCAGAAGAAATAGTAGCAAAAATCAAGAAATGAGATTACATTAAATTTTAACACTTGTGGACAAAAATGAAACAACGAACAGAATGGGGAAATTTGTTTGCCAGCTGTTTCTCAGAGAACTAATATCTAGAATATATAAAGAATTCAAAAACATTAGGTCCCACGAAGTAAAAGATCCAATCAAAAAAGAGCAAGTAAATTGAACAGTTACTTCTCAGAAGAACAAATTACCAATAAATACATGAAGAAATGTCCAGCATTGCTTCCCATTACATACCTATAAAGTAAAACAACACTGAGATTCCATCTTACCTCAGAAAGAATGGCCATCATCAAGAAATCAAATAATAACACATGGTGGTAAGGTGGTAAGGCTTTACAGAAAAAGGAACCCTTCTACATTGTGGGCAGAGGTAAGTTAATACATCCCCAATGGAATCAGTATTGAGGTTCCTCAAAAAACTATAAAAATAGAAATTTCATTCAACTCAACAATTCCCCTTCTAGATATCTTCCCTGGAGTTAAAGATATCACTTTACAGTAGTATATGCATACCCATGTTTTTAGCAGCGCAATTCATAATAGCTAAATCTTGGAAGCAGCCAATATGTCCACCAACAGATGAACAGATAAAGAAATTATGGTATTAACACACAATAGAGTATTACAATCCCATAAAAAGATAAACTTGAGCCATGTATAGGAAAATAGATGCACTTTGAGACCATAAAGTGAAATACATCAGGCAAACAATTTTAAATATCACATGATTTCTTTTTATTTTTTTTAGCATGAACCTTCCTTTTTAATGAACTAAGAGACACTTATAGTATAAGTGACTTGCATTTTTCCCCTTTTCCCTACTGTCCTTTCCCCTTTTACTCACTATAGTTGCTTTTTCCTTCTGAATAATTTCTTCTCATTTCATAATATCTATTGTACATTTTAGAAATTATTTATTCTTTCAGTTTCTCATACCAGGGAGACAGTATGATGTTTACACATGTGTGTCTGATTTATTTCACTTATGAGTATGGTCTCAAATTGCATCCATTTGGCTATAAAAGTCTCAAGTTTATCCTTCTTTATGGCTGAGTAGTACTCCATTGTATTAAAAAACCCAAATCTCTTTCATTCGTTCCTAGGTTGGTAGGCATTTCCTTTGTTTCCAAGATTTAGCTACTACAAGTTGTGCTGCTATAAACATGGGCGCACATATTACCGTTGTGGTGTGATGTTTTAATTCTTCTGGCAAGATACCCAGAAGGGGTACAGCTTGGTGGAATGAGACCTCTAATCCTAATTTTTTGAGGAATCTCTACACTGATTTCCACAGCAGTTGCACCAGTCTGCATTCCCACCAATAGTGGATAAGGGTTCCTTTCTCCCCACAGCCACTTCAACATTTGTTATTGGTTAATGCCTTGATGATAGCCATTCTTTCTGGGGTGAGATGAAATCTAAGTGTTGTTTTAATTTGCATCTCTTTAATGGCCAATGATGGTGAAAACTTTTTTCATCTATTTATTTGCCATTTGTATTTCTTCATCTCAGAAGTACATATTTATCTCAGATGCCCATTTTTTGATTGAGTCTTTGTATTTGGGGAGAGTGTCTGATTCTTTTCAATTATTTATATTTCTAGATAGAAGTCCTTTGTCTGAGGGAAAATTGGTTAAAATTTTTTCCCACTCTGTGCGTTGTCTTTTCACTTCATTGGTGATTTCTTTTGCTGTGCAAAAGATTTTTAACAAGATAGATCCCAGTTGTTGTTTCTTTGATGTATTTATCATGCAGTCTGGGTTTTGCCCATGAACTCTCTGCCTATACCTACATCTTCAAGATTTCTACCTACTTCTTTTTCCAGTAGATGGAGTATTTCTCTTTTAATATTTAGATCTTTGATCCATTTTCACTTTAGTTTAGTGCATGGTGATAGACATAGGTCTAGTTTTAGTCTTCCACATGTAGAAAGCTAGTTTTTCCAGCAACATTAAAAAGACTTCTCTTATATGAGAAACTCACAATAAAAATAAAGAGCAAAATAAAAGATAATAGATAAGAGTAAGACAATAATAAATAATAATAGTAGACAATAGTAACAGTACTTAGATAATAAATAGGCAGATAGATCTTTCTCAAATGGGAAGGGGATCAACAGATGGAGGGAGGAGGAGGAAGGGGAGTGAAAGGGGATGGAAGAAGGAATTGGGATATGCAATGCACATGTACTAACTCTCAACAAGGAGGTAAACACTATGTACTGCAAACATGCAAAAATGAACAATAAAAACTAAAATAATTACATTTGGATTATTTTTGAGTATTATATCTTCTTTCTCTTCCAAGGAGCTATGTCTTGAGAAGGGGGAAATAAAGTGATGGGCTTCAAGATCAGAAAGGGGCTTGTTGACCTCAGGGAATCTCAGGTGGAGCTGTATGGCATTCATTGCAATCTATGGCTACCAGGAGAGAGGATGTGAAGGGTAGAGGCCATGGGCATCCTGTGTATTCTTTACATGGGTGCAACTCTTTTCCACTTGTGGGACTGATATCATTGAAAAGGGAAGAGAAGGAAAAACATGTAGCATCTTAAAGCCTGTCCCAGTTTAGACACTGAATTTAAAATACAGCCACTTGAAGCTGTCATGGTACTCCCCGGTAACTCCCTTGCTACAACACTATAAAGTACACAAGATTAAGAACTTTCATCCACACTTTACAGAAAATAACAACAGTAACAATGGATATGTTTTAAGCCTATACTGTAGGAGAGGCATTGTGCTCAGCTCTTGACATGTACTTGCCTTAATCCTTGAAGGACCCCTGAGAAATAGGTGTTACATTTTATGGATAAAGGTAAAGAGACAGAAACACTTTAAACAACTGACTGCAAGCCACAATTTTAGCAACTGGCAGAACTAGGATTCAAACCCAGCTAGTGTGAATCTGGAGTAATCTCACAGTGGTTAAAAACCTTGTTTAAAGGCCCCTAACTGTCCCGTTGGAAACCACATGCAAGTCTCAGTGATTGGTGATCTTTCCTGTATACAAAGGGCCTACACCAACAATCTGGATGAGGTAGGAAATTTCAGTCTGCATTTGAAGTGCCCAACATGCTTAAGCATCTTTCAGGCACAACATTTGCTCACAAACATGCAGTGGCAAGTGACTGGTTTCACTCTTTGACAGCTGCATATGCCTGTGTGTTTGCACTTGTGGTGACAAAAAGTTCCCACAGACCCCATTTTACCAGTGAGTGTGTAGAGGAACACAGATATAAGGTAACTTGTCCACAGTCACATAGCTAAGAACGAGCAGAGATTATAACACCCATCTTTCAGAGCTGCGTGCTAAAAAGTGCCCATCACCAAAAAAAAAGCATTTGGGAAACAATCGGAAACATTAATAATTGATGTTTATGACAATTATTCTATTGCTATGATAGGGTATTGAGTTCTACACTTTTCATGTCTTCAAATGGGGAGGATCAGAAGAGTCATCCATTGTTCTGCTGAATCAAATACTACTGGAGAGGCTGCAAATATGGATGCTACTTGGTAGGAAGAATGCCCTTTAGAACTGGGTATGATAACACATGCCTGTTGTCCCAGCTACTTTGGAGCCTTAAACAGAAAGATCGCATGTTCAAGTCCACCCTAGGCAACTTACAAAGACTCTGTGGAAAAATAAAATAATAATTAAAAAGTGCTGGGGATGTAACTCAGTGTGAAGGCCATGGGTTCAATACCCTGTACAAACAAAACAAAATAAAACAAAACAAAACTAAATAAAAGACTTCAGAAACTCTCAGAAAGTGCCTAATATGGTAGAAAATGCTGCCCTAACTCTGCTACTCTGAGATTTGTACCAAAAGTGCAAAGGCTTATAAGTACAGGCATTATTTTCAATATATGACTCTTACAAGTATTTTTAATGAGCAGGAAAACTTCTACTTTTATGTACAATACTCAGATACAAACCTGCTTCAACATGATAGAAAGCAACAAACTTCCCAAATCCTTGCTATTTTAAGTATTTAATAGCAAAACCCAGTGGCAGTCTAGGAAACTTATCTCTGCAGAATGTGCTGACACAGTAGAATAGAATTAAATGGGACTTCATATCCGGTGTATTTCTCTACCAGCATGTTTTATTCATCCTTGCTCAACTATATGAATGGGCAATTTTCCTTCCAGATGAAGAGGCGCTCTAAGAATAAAACTATAATCTTCCAAGGAGCAATATTTGGTCCCTATTTTGAAGTAAGTGGTTACTTTGGCCAGAAAAAATTAATAGTTTCCTGATGTGTTATTCCCTTTACCAATAAAATATATAGTATGCAGATTCTAGCTGAATTGTTCCATGAAAAGTGAATGCAGGCAGTGAGTCTTTCCAGTAATGCTGCATCAAAGCCATACACTTTAGTGAAGTTAGAATCACTCATAAGTCTGAGTTGAAATTCTGTCTATAATAGCACTGTACTAGGTGTTGGATCACTGCTATGTACATTAATCTCACTGGAAAATAGAAAAACAAGACAATCCATGTCTTGCAAAGGGGCATTGTCGTAGAAAGTAGGTTGGTATTACCATTCCTTGCATTACTAAGTATTCTTTATTAAAATACTAAAGACCAGCTATTAGCCCTGCAAGCCAGTAAGAGAGTATGGGAGACACTATAATCTCATTTCTACTAAACCTACACACACACACACACACAGAACCATATTTTTTACTGAGCATCAATTATATGAAAGGATCAAGAAACTAAAATGTGCTGCAATAGCATAGTAGATGATTTACTAAAAGTAGTGTCAAACCTCAAAACAATCATGTGGGGAAAAGGGTCTATCAACCCTATCATGGCTATTATCATAACTGTTTTATAGATAAGGGAACTGCAGCTTAAAGAAATTAATTTTCCCTGGGAGAGGCAGTAGAAGGCAAAGCTAAGATTTAATCTAAGTAGTTTAATTCCAGAGTCTGTGCTCTTTCTTAATATAAATTTAATTCTTTCTTTGCTAGCATTTTTGTTGCATTTTAAGCATTGAAATGTTTTTATATCTTTAATTATTATTGAGATAATATTTATGCATCTTTATATGGTACAGTGTGATAATTTGATACATGTATACAATGTGTAATGGTCAAATCAGGGCAATAGGAATTTCCATCTCCTCAGACACCATAGTTGATTTCATATCATTTGTATGTGTTACAATTTTTTACTCTGAGTTATTTTGAAATATGTCACAGATTGTTTTAACCAATAGTTACCATACTTTGCTATAGAAAACCACAGCTAGTTCTTCTTATTTGATAATGTTTTGGTGCACATTTATCTAACTTCTTTCTGCCTACCCCCCCCCACCCTAGTGATCACTATTCCACTCCATCTGCCTATGGGATCATTCCCACAAATAAGTGAGAATAGATGGGCACTCGTTTTATTGTGTATGGCTTATTTACTTCACATACAAGAGGTGATCAAAATATACAGTGATTTTTAAAATTAAAATAAATTTATTACAGTAAATAATACATTGCAATGAATCCCTCTCAAAACACTTTCCCTTGCTTTAAACATACATATCCTGTAGGTCTGGCCATTTTCTGAAACAGTTCTGATATCTTTGCAAGATGTAACCAAAAATACAGTGAATGTTGCTGCCTTGTGCCAGCCAATGGCAAGGCAGGCTTGTAAAAAAAAAAAAAAAGTAGTGTATCCTTATCGACTCTGTTCACTGGGTTTGACACTCTGCAACTTCTGGCTTTTCTCCAAAGTCAAATGTCCATGAAATGTAAATGTTTTGAACTCCGGATATTGAGGCAGTGACTAAAGTCACTCATACAAGAGGACTTCTGGGACTGCTTCAGAAAGTGACAAGAATGATGGGAAAAGTGCGTTCACAATAAGGGAGCATATTTTGAAGGGAGTGAATGGTAATATGTCTTTTACTGTAATAAATGTATTTTAATTAAATGTTCACAGTACTTCTCAATCACACTTTGTAAGGACCTACAGTTCCATCTGTGTTGTTGCAAATGACGGGATTTCATTCTTCTTTATGTATGGATGAACAATAGTCCATTGTATATATGTATACCACAACTTCCATGTCCATTTATCCATTGTTGGACACCACAGTTGATTTCATATCTTGAAAGTAGTAAACATGAGACAGTATTTGTCTCTTTAATATATTGATTTCATCTCATTTGAAACTGTCCCCAGTACTAGGATTGCTGGATCATATGGTATTTCTATTTTCAGTTATTTAGGGATTCTTCATTACTGCTTTTCATAATGGCCCTACTAATTTATGCTTCCACAAACAATGTATAAAATTCCCTCTTATTCTGCATCCTTACTGGCATTTATTATTTTTGAAGTTTTTATAATTGTCATTGTAACTGAGATGAGATAATATCACACTATGATTTTGATTTGCTTTTCCCCAGTGACTAATAATGTTGAACATGTTTTCATATACCTGCTGGCAACTTGTATGTTTTCTCTTGACAAGTCTGTATTCATGTCTTCATTTACTAAATTGTATTATATGGTTTTGTGGTGTTTTTGAGTTCTTTATATATTCTAGGTAGTAATCCCCTGTAGAATAGTTTAAAAATATTTTCTTCCATTTTGTAGGTTGTCCTTGTCCCTTCACTGTATTGCTGGTATCCTTTGTTGTGCAGGAGCTTTGTAGTTTGATATAATCTCATTTGTCTATTTTTAATTTGTTGCCTATATTTTTGGAGACTTATGCAAAAAAAAATTTGCTTACAGAAAAGTCTTAAAGTATTTCCCCTATTTATCTCACAGAAATTTCATAGTTTCTGGTCTTATATTTAGTCTTTGATCCATTTTCAATCGATTTTTATGTATGGTAAGAGCAAGGGATCCAGATTCATTCTTCTGTGTATATATATCCAGTTTTGTAAGCATTACTTCTTTAAAGGACTGCTGCTTCTCCAATGTATGCTATTGACATTTTAGTCAAAAATAGGTTGGCTGTATGTACAAGTGCATACATACTTCCAGAAAATAAAAACTTATATAAATGTTTTAATCCTAAATTTGTTGAGACATCATGAGATTAATACAAGTTACCTTTGACCTCTAATTCTAAGAGGTGCTCAAAATTCTGGCTGTGAGCCTTCAGACATTTATTAGTATGACGAACTGCTGCTTGGGTAACCTTGGTCACTGAGATTGCTGCACATGCATTTTCAAGTTCTTCTCTAATGACTGGCAAAGTAGTGGGTTTTCTGCAATATACAACCTCCATAGATAAGAGTCTGCAGGTGTTAAATGAGGAGAACATGTGGGGATATCAACTGCACCTCTTCGTCTTAGCCAGTGTCCATGCAAGTTCTCACCCAAATAAGGTTGCAAGTCCTTGTGTTCATGTGGTGGCATGCTGTCTTGTTGGAAAATAGTCATCATTTCCATAAAGTTCGTCTATGGCAGGTAAGATGGATATGTGCAGCATGTCTACATATGCTTGGTCTGCAATGGTACCTTCAAAGAAAAATGGTCCTATTAAACCTCTTGCTGACACTCCACACCATACACTGACTCCTGGTACACTGACTGTTTTGTCCACATGTATGTTCAGATTTTCTCGTGCCCAGTAAACAGAATTACGTCAGCTTACCGTTCCATTTAGTTTAAATTGTGCTTCACTAGACCACACTCTTCCTCAAAACTCCTCATCCTCGCCTACTGTGTGCTAAAACCACTCACAAAACTGGATTCTTCAGTCAGGATCATCCTTATTGATTGCATGTAATAATCTTGGGATGTAAACTTTCCACTTTGCTCTTTTAAGAATACCCCATGTGCCTGTACTGCTTACTCCTGTATCACATGCACATGGCGCAGCAGACTTCTGTGGTGAACGTGTGAACTGTTCCAGCACCATCGCAAGGAAGCACCACTTGCTGTATGAGGTCTGTCAGATTGTCCTTTATGCTTATCGCACACAGTACCATGTTTTTCAAACTTCTCACAAATCTGTGAAGTTGTCAGGCATGTTGGAGATTCTATTCCAAATTTACGTCTCCATCTTCACTGTAATACACCAATATTCTCACTTTTGAAATACCACTTGAAAATTGTCTAAAATTCCTCAATCAGTAACTATACCTCTGCCATTTTGTCCCTGTTGTTTATGCCACTTGTTGCTACTAAACCGTGATATTAA
>NW_004955489.1:6037309-6044485 GCF_000276665.1 Chinchilla lanigera
AAAAAAAAAAAAAAAAAAAAAAAAAAAAAAAAAAAAAAAAAGCATATCTTTCTCAGGATTGCTATGAGAAGCAAAACAGACATAACAGTTGAAATACTCTGCCCTGTGCCAAATCCATAGTAATGACGCATTAAATAGGACCATGTCTTAGTTTAGGCTGCTCTAACAAAATGCCTTAGGCTGAGTAATTCATAAACAGCAGAAATGTATTGATCATAGTTGTGAAGGCTGGTAAGCCCAAGATGAAGGCACCAGCAGGTTTGTTCTCTGTTTCAAATGTTGTTCCATCTTGCTGCATCCTCATATTGTGGAAAGGATAAAAAGGACAGACATCCTCTCTCAAGCTCTTTTATATAGGCACTGATCTCATTTGTGAGAGCAGAGCCCTTACGACTTAATTTGTTCTCAGAAGGCCCCATCTCTTGATATTATTGCACTGAGGTTTTAAACGTGATTTTCGAAAGGAATAGTATTTTAATCATAGTAAAGCCTCTATTTTTTAATGAAAAATAGTAAAAACAGCTTCTAAGCTATTACACTAATCTTGATATGAACGGGTAAGTTCCTAGCCTAGCAAGAGAGAATGAGAAGAGGACAAGTAATCAAGTAAAGTATGTGTCGCACAGTTAGGTTTTTGAGGCAAAAAAGAATCTTACTTTAGCCAGTGCATTTTGTCATTAAATACAGAACAGATTGGAAAAAGAAATGCATCTACCATGTGCAGTGTAATATTCATAGGGTTTTTGTTAGACTACAAAGACATTAACTTTAGCTTTGCAATATCTATATTTACCACTTTTAAGCATTCAGTGTGTTGATTTCTTATCTCTGAAAGCCTATCCATTCTGTAAGTATTGAAAAGGAAGTTTTTGAGATAAAGCGAAGGATTTGAGAATATATTAAAATGAGTCCTAAATGAGTTTAATATTTACAACCTTTTATTGTATGATTCTCAAAGATGTGCATTTTCATCATTTCCATTATATATTCTGAACTGACATTAATGGTATATATATATATATATATATATATATATAAAGCCTGATTAGGTCTGATATTTAGTTGAAGGGAGATTGTCTGTTCATATAATTGCTATCCAGGGTAATTAATCACGTGCCATGAGTAACTAAAGCTGCATGTTTTCTCTACAAATCCATGTCAGCTATTTGAGACATAAATCAGGCCCTGGAGAGAATGAGCTTAGGAATTCAAAATGTTGAGCACGCCTTTGATTTCAAATTCAGCCCACAACAAAAAATCCTTGAGTCCTAAAATGCCAATTTCCAGTCTTTTCTTAAAATGAGATTATTAGTTCATTATTAAGTTTCCTATATATGTCCCATAACTAATTTTATAGAAAAGTTGGCCAGAACTTGGATAAATGAACAATCAGTCTTTCCTCTTAAAGCAAAGACATTAACATAATTGTTGAAGAAAACAAAATTTGTATGCATATACATGAAAAACATAATCCCTTCCTCTCTCTTAGGTATTTATTATAGAATCTAAAAGCTCAATTGGTAATATCTACCTGGACTAATTAATTTTTTCTTCTTCACCTTACAGTAGCAATCAAATGCTTTCTTACTTTATTTCCATTTAACTCTCCAGCTTCTCTTATTTGAAATATAAAACTTTTGTTTAATATTGGAATATATTATTAGCTGGATTTCAAATACCTAAATAAAACAGAGAACACGAATTTATCCTGGAAGGTTTAAAATCAATATTAAAATAATAGATCAATCACTATGTGTCTATAAACTCTTTTCGGTTAAATATCTCTGATGAATAGAGAAATACATCCTTTGAATGGCATGTACCCTGACAACTCCTCCACTGCAGACAGTAGCATTGATGAGGAAGATAAACAAAATGTCACTACTAGTCTTGGATAGAATACAGTATCATTGCAGATCAGACCCAGAAGAGAAAGGTCCAAGTGAACAAGACCAGCTTTGTTGAGCTCCTATCTAGTAATAGGCAATGATGGTAAAGATTTAAGTCTTTTCGGGTAAAAGGGACAAAGCATTACACATATGAAGAGTGATCAGGACTAAAAAAATGCTTAATATCAAGAACTAAAAACGGGACTGGGGATATAGCTCTGCAGCACAGCTCCTGCCTGGCAATCATGAGGTCCTGAGTTCAATTCCCAGTATCAAAAAAAACAAAAACAAAGAACTGAAAATGTAGCACAGAACATATCACCTTGACACATGGAAGCTACAAAATAGCACCTAAGGTAAGATATGTGCATAAAAGAAAATAGAAGGTGTAGAAATAGCCACATTTCCGAGGAATAAGCCAAATTACTTGTTATGGTTTGGAGCAGAAATGTTCCTTAAGAGCACGTGTGTTGAAGGCCTAGTTCTTAATGAATAGTGTTCAAAGTTGAGGCCTTTGGAAGGTGATTGGTCCATAAAGGCTGTGACCTCATTGGTTAATTATTCTTATGGATTCATAGCTTAATGTATTTGGGGGCTTGGGAGAGGGGTTTTGCTATAGAGGCAATCTCGCTCACGTGTGTGTGCTCTCATTCTCCTTGTTCCTCTCCAACTTCTTCTCTCTCGCCCTCTCTCTCCATGACCATCGTGATGTTAGCAGCTTCTCTTGCCATAACTTTTCATCATGATGTTTGCACAGCTGTAAAACAACTGGGCTAATGGACTTTGAACTAAAACTGCTGAAACTATAACCCAAAACAAACCTCTCCTCCTATTAAACTGTTAATCTCAGGCATTTTAGCATAAAGCTAAGTAACCTTCTGTCCATTTGTCCAGTCAATTGATATGCCATATACTCAATATTATTATTAGGCAGAAATTCCAAACCAACTTTGTGAAACCTGGTTCTGGAGTAAAGATCTTTATGTTTAAGTGGAAACAAAAACAAAATTGCTAGGTAAGGAGAGCTGAGAGTAAAATCAGAAAAAAAAATGGTCCCTAAGCATATCAGTTCTTTATTTTTAATTTTTATTAATATGTATTAATTGTACATACTTAATGGAGTTCAGTGTAAAATTTGCACACATACATACCAAACAAATTGATCAGATCTTATCACCCGTTCCCCATTCCCACTCTTCCTCAATTTCCTGTCTTTACTAATCACTATTCTACTTTCATATTGACTTCCTTTTGCTTTTATATAAGAGACAACATGTGGTATTCATCATTCTGTGTCTCGCTTATTTAATTTAACATAATGCCTTCTAGTTCAATCTATTTTGCTGCAAATGACAGATTTTTTCAATTTTCTTTATGGCTTAATAATACTCCATTTTGTATATATACCATATTTCTTTACCCATTCATCTATTGAAGAGTACCTAGGTTCACTCGCTATCTTGGCTTTGAAAAGCATTAACATGGACACATGTGCATCTCTTTGGTATACTGATTTTATTTCTTTTGAATATTTACCATAAGAAGCACAGTTGGATCATATTATAGGTCTATTTTTAGTTTTTTGAGGAAACTAGCACATCATTCTTAAGAAGACACTTGCATGACACGGAGTGTGAAAGTCTGCTTACATTTTGCACCCCCAGCTGCCTAATTCTCCCCATTAGATCTTGTTAAGAAGCTATAAATCCATAAAACATATCATAGATTATTGTGAAGTAGCCATCCTACTGTGATCTCCAACATTAGAATTTATTACTCCCATCCAAGTGTGATTTGATACCCATAGAGAAGAAATCAAAGGTTCCAGTCACAAAGTAATGATAAGGAAATAGAAGTGTTAATTACCTTATTTTATTAGTACATATTGCATACATGTATTGAAATATAACACTGTATCACAGAAGTATATACAACTATTTTGGATTAATAGAATTATGTTTAAGGAGACTTCAATAATTTGAAGAAGTGTGCCCCAAACACCATGTGTTCAAGGCTTTATCACCAGCCTATGGTGTTATTGCGAAGGGGTGGGACATTTTAGAGACAGGGCCTAGTGTGTTCTGGTCATTGAGGGCATGTCTTTGAAGGAGATAATAGGACTTCGTCCTCTTTCTTTCTCTCTCATATCCTGGCCACTTTGCTCCTTATACATTTTCTACCATGATTGATAGCATACCCATAGCCCCAAAAGCAATGGAGTCAACCAGTCATGGTCTGAAATCTCCAAAGCTTTGAGACAAAATGAACCTGTCCTCCTTATAATTTGATTATCAACCTGAAAGAATATAGGTATAGAAGAATCTTCCTTCAAAATAATAAATATATGACAAAGCCACAGCTTATGTCATACTCAGTGGGGGAAAACAAAGCATTTCCTCAAAAATCAAGGACAAGTCCAGGGTGTGTGTCCAGTCTTGACCATTCCTGCTCCATGTAGTACTCAAAATTGTAGCCAGGACAATTAGATAAGAAAAAGAAATAAAAATATGAAAATAGGAAAGGAAAAGTTTAAATTATCCCTTTCGGCAGATATCATAATCTATGTACAAGACCCTAAAATATCTGTCAGAAGACCTTTAGATCTGATAAACAAATTCAACCAAGTGACAACATATAAAATCACCACAAAAATATCAATAATTTTCCAACACAATAATAATGAATCCACTGAAAAATAAATAAGGAAAACAATTATTAGTCACAATAACTTCAAAAATAGCTAGGAATAAACCTAACCAAGTTAGTGCAGACTTTTAAATGAAAACTACAGATCACTGAAGAAAAAAATTGAAGAAGACATTAGGAACTGGAAAGACCTCTTTCATTCATGGATTAACAGAACTATGTTGTTAAGTTGACCATATTACCAAAAGTGATCCACAGATTCAATACAATCCCTACCAAAATTGCAGACATTACATTACTTTTCAAAATTTGATTTCAAAATATATTACCAAGTTATAGTAAAAAAATGGCATGGTATTGGAAAAAAAACTGACATGTAGTCAAATGGAATAGGATAAAGTACTCAGAAGCAACACCACACAACTACAGCTATCTGATTTTTGACAATGGGGCCAAAAATATTAGAGAAAAGATTGCCTCTATAATGAATGGTATTGGAAAAACTGAATATACATATGTAGAAGATGAAAACTAGATCCCTAGTGTCCACCCAATATGAAAACCAATTTGAAATGGATCAAAGACCTAAATATAAGACCTGAATATTTGAAACTGACAGAAGAAAACACGTGAGAAACACTCGAAACCACAGACACAGAGAAAGGCTTCCTTAGTTAAGGCTCTAATAATATCAAGAAGCAACAAATGGGACATGAAATTAAAAAGCTTCTTCACAACAAAACAACAGCTTGAAAGATGGCCTACAAAATGGGAGAAAATCTTTGCAAACTCTTGCTTCAACAAATAATTAATATGTAATATACATAAAGAAGTAAAAAACATACCAGATACCCCAAATAACTCAATAGGTAAATGGGCACAATAATAGACACACTTTTTAAAAGAAGTAGATATGACCAATAAGTATATGAAAAATGTATTCAGCATCCTTAGCCATTGTATTGAAAATATAAATCAAAACTATATTGAGATTTCATCTCACCTCTATCGAAATGGATACCATTGAGAATATTTTTAAACATTTTTATTTGCATGTAAGTTTATAGTATAAAAGAAAGCATAATATTTAACTATCTTAATCTGGCATATTTTACTTAAGATAATGGTCTCCCATTTCATCCATTTTCCTGAAAATGACATGATTTTTTTTTCTGTATGGCTGAATAATATTCCATTTTATATACATACAAAATTTTCTTTGTCCATTTATCTGTTGATGAACATTTTGGCTATTTCAATAGCTTACCTTAGCTATTGTGAATTGTGAGTATTGTGAACTATAAACATGGATATGCATGTATCAATATACAATGCTGTGTTTAAAGATAAATTAATAAAATAAAAGAAAGATGACAAGAAACTAGAAGGCAGATTCTTGGAAATGAGGAAGGGAACTAGGGAGAGGGGGAAGGTAAGTGTTAGGGGAAGAAAGGGATTGGAAATGACCAGGATATGTTGTATTTATGAACAGATTCCCATAACTGAACATCGTTCTGTATTACAAACATGGACACAGACAAATACAAAAGAAAACAATAAATACTGTCAAGAATGTGGAGAAAAAACTTGCGAGTGGTGGCGCACGCTTGTAATCCCAGCACTCGGGAGGCTGAGGCAGGAGGATCGTTGTGAGTTCAAGACCAGCCTGGGCTACAGAGTGAGCTCAAGGCCAGCCTGAGCTGCATATTGAGACCCTGTCTTAATAAGACAAAAATATATATATATAAGAATGTGGAGAAAAAATGAGCCCTTCTACATTATTGATGGTAATGTAAACTGCTATGACCACTATGGAAAAATATGAAGATTTTTCAAAAAATTAAAAATAGAAAGAGCATATGACCTAATTATAACACTCTTTCATATATTCCCAAAAGAATTAAAGATAACATATTATAGTGACACCTTCATACCCATGTTTATTGTGACACAATTCACAATAGACATGCTATGAAGCCAGCATGTATTTATCATCAGATGAATGGATAAAGAAAATGTGGTATATATTTATACACAATGGAATTTTATCCAGTCAATAAAAAAGAAAAAAGGAGTGTCATTTCAGGAAAATAAAGTGGAACTAGAGACCATTGTGGTAAGCAAAATAAGAAAGACTTTGGGATCTAAAATAAAAGGGATGACAGGAAAGTAGAAGATAAACTAGGAGTACAGATGAACAAGGGGATCAGGAGTAGAAGAGAAAGGGGAAGGAGAGAAAAGGAGCGAAAATAATCAAAGTATGTTATATGTATACCAGAACAAAACTCCAAAAATCATTGAAAATACAAAACTGAAAGTCATTTTACATCATAATGACAAGACTTTGCTTGTTTCCCATTTCCCTTTTGGATTTCCTTGCCTTCTACAGCCAGACTTTGTTTCTTTTCCAGTTCTGTTTTGTATCAGTTGTGTGTTCTCCCACAGGTGAATTATCTCTTTGTACTTCAGTGTTCTTGTGTATAAAAGGGGATCATAATGATATATATCTCAGAAGGCCACTCTGAGTATTAAATATATATATATATAGGGGCTGGGGATTTAGCTCAGCCGCAAAAGCGCCTGCCTGGCAAGTGCAAGGTCGTGAGTTCAGTTCCTGGTACCGGAGAAAAACCGAAAAACC